>NW_007384057.1:10164-12236 GCF_000475195.1 Diaphorina citri | reverse complement strand
GCTTTCCTTCTGAGCACTAGGTCGTCACAGGTTTGATTCCCTCCAGGGGCAAATTTTCCCCTAAATAGACAGGGTTCAATCTCGTAATGGCTGCCTTTCTCCTAGCCTGTTCTTCTTCTCTCTTCGAAAACACCCATCACTAAAATCCTTGGTAGGTACATATTTAGTTGCACAGTAAACCCCTATCAAACAAAATCAAATTTTGGAATATTTGCTTCTTTTTTAAATTTGTCTTGCCCTTAAAAAAAAAAAAAAATAATAATAATAATACCAATAAAAAGTTCAAATTATTTGCCCTTACATTTAGTAGCACAATTTGGTAGGTATTCTTCCAAATGAGGTACATATTTAGTTGCACAGTAAACCCCTATCAAACAAAATCAAATTTTGGAATATTTGCTTCTTTTTTAAATTTGTCTTGCCCTTCAAAATAATAATAATAAATAAATAACAATAAAAAGTTCAAATTATTTGCCCTTACATTTAGTACCTAGCACAATTTGGTAGGTATTTTTCCAAATTACTTACTTGATGGGTTTGCCTCGTATTTCACTCATAATGTTGCCCTCTCCTCCCAGATACTCGTAACAGAGACTCAGGAAACTGTAGATGACAAATGCTGAGGACAAAAACACAAAATAAGATAAAGACAAAAATGGTGGAGAGAAAAACCTTGCATAAGCCATTAGAATTCTGTCTGCCTGTTATACTCCCATACACAGGATGGGTAACCAACCTCTTATGTAATAATGAAGTTGAAGCCTGTGACTTTTTTTTTTTTTTTTTTTTTTTTTTTTCTAAATTCCTTTTTTGGATTTAGGGATGGCCTTTTTTTTTTTTTTTTTTTTTTTTTTTCAAACCAAAGGGTAGAGTCATTCTGAGAATGGCTAGCTTTTTCCTATCCTGTCTTCTGTCTTTCTTTGATTTGGGGACAATAAGATCTTACCAGTGACAGTTCCCTTTGTCAAACCTCTTATTTTATATTATTGTTAAAATAAATGCTCTGTATAAAGAGGTGTTTTTTTTTTTTTTTTTTTTTCAAACCAAAGGGTAGAGTCATTCTGAGAACGGCTGGCTTTCTCCTATCCTGTCTTCTGTCTCTCTTTGATTTAGGGACAATAAGATCTTACCAGTGACAGTTCCCTCTATCAAACCTCTTTTTTATAATATTGTTAAAATAAATGCTCTATATAAAGAGGGTCTATAATTAACATGACAATTCTCTCACCTTCATAGCAATCTCTTATGGTGAAGAAATAAATGTAGTAGTTTTCATTGTTGAAAAACAAGAGGCTCACAAGTGAATGTAGAGCATAAATAGGTACAATAAACAGGATCCTTATAATCCACCGTTGCTCGGCGGGATTTGTATACCATTTCAAGTGCATGTAAATCTGAAAAAAATTAAGCATGTGAGTTATTATAAGAATAATTGAATCATGAATCTTTGTGGTAAAGCAGAGAGCTTCTTCACAACTTTTTGTGGGTATCACACCATTACCAAGTCCCTGATTCACTATTGATTTTCATCTACTCATATCATCATTTTACACTGGTAATGCCATCACTGGTTGCTACTTGATAAAAACTAGCTACTCCCTTGTCCTTACAAGGCTGAGTGCACCCCCCAACTCCAAGCACAGAGCAAAAAAAACTATGACCTGGGACCTCTGGTGAGCAAGCCTAGAGTGATACTGGATACACACTTGGCCACAGAGGTTGAACATTCACAGCAGAATCTAATTTCTTGAAAAAAAAAATAATAATAATAATAATAATAAATAAATAAAAATACATAAAAAATACACTTTATGGTTTAGGTGTCTCACCTGTTGACATGTTAAAAACAATGCAGCACCGACAAAAGCACTAGCCAACCCCTGGGCGGTTTTGGTTTGCAAAAATATTGGATGAACAGGTTGAATGAATGGAAAAATGGTGGGAGCTACAGTTGATGTGGACGTCATCTCGGCAAGAATTTCTTGAGGTGGAATGGTGGCAGTAACTACTTCGGTTAACGGTCTAGCTGTTGACTTGAGAAATTTATTCATTCCCCTTGATGATGACAGGTG
>NW_007384057.1:6440-9108 GCF_000475195.1 Diaphorina citri | reverse complement strand
GCGTTTTCTTTGTTTTGCTCTGAAGTTTTTGATAACAAAATGGCTTGCCATTCATAATCTGAAGTTGTAGTCCGACGAAAAAGTGCGATCAACGCGTCCATCGTTATCCAAGGCTTTTTTATTTTTTCGGCGTCCGAATTATTGAAATCCGTAAAACCCGTTCTTTGGCTATGAAATCGAACGGGATAAACAAAAAATTCCCCAAGCTGGTAAGCTCATCAGAACGTCGAAATTTCGCTTTGGCCGGGGCTATTCTACAATTTTACCAACATCAATGGCTACCGTAGGATGCTAGATAAGTCTACATTTTACCAACATCAATGGCTACCGTAGGATGCTAGGCTACCGTAGTTCAAAACTTGTTATGTAAACAAGACGATAATCAGCTGATTGTGTTTTTTGACTTTTGATTAGCAAATTTTTAAAAAATTTGGATTTTGTGATAAAAAAATAAAATGAGTTATCAATAGACAAAAGCTCAAGAAAAGTATATTAGATTGCCGTTTTAAACCTCATTCATTTCCAGATAACAGAAACCATGTTGTCCAATTTGGCTAAACTTGCTTCGAATGTGGTAAGTGTTCTGTCTTTCATCATGCTAGTCTTGCTCAATGTCAACATTAAAGAGTTGCTACTCACAAAGGATGAAAGTTTTTGTCATAACATTTGAACCACAAAGTATTGAAAATAAGCTCTGCCACACAAATTATGATCACTGAAAAGGCCGGGCTGTGCAGGCCAAGTCCCTGGTAGACCTGTTGTCTCTCAATAGTGCTATGAGGTTGCATTGTTTTATTCCTCCTACCATTACAAGAGACTACTAAACATTTCATGTTTATTAAATTTCCAGGTAAGACAGAACGTCCGCAGTTTGAGCACTACTCAAAGGCTAAACCACGATGCCCTATTTGTCCATCGTGACACAAAAGATGACAATTTAGATGTAAAATTTGAATTCACTCCTGATAACAAGAAACGAGCTGAAGCCATTATTTCCATCTACCCTGTTGGACATGAGAGAGCAGCTGTGATTCCCTTGTTGGATTTGGCCCAAAGACAGCATGGCTGGCTCCCAATATCAGCAATGCATTATGTGGCTGACTTTTTGAATCTACCCAAGATGCGAGTGTATGAGGTGGCCACGTTTTATACCATGTTCATTCGGAAACCAATAGGTGAGGAGAGAATAAAATCCATTTTGTCTATCCTTCTAAAATAGGACTAATGTTCCCCTGGATCTCATACATTTGAATAGAAAATGATACAAATACCATGAGAGGATTTTTTGTATTTGCTCCTTTTTCTCATCAATAGATATTCTTTTTTTTTTTTTTCTTGCTTTTTTTTTTTTTTTTTTTTTTTTTTTTTAACCTAACCACAACTTTATTGGCCTGTACTTTTTTCCCCCAGGCAATACCATCTCAACTGGTGCACAACCACACCATGCTGGCTGAGAAACTCTGATGCCATTTTGGAAGTGATTAAGAAGAAGTGTAACATGATGTTGGAGAGACAAGTGAGGATGGTCTGTTTACACTGTCGGAGTGGAGTGTTTTGGGTGCTTGTTAAATGCACCCATGCTGTCTATTTAATGATGATTATTATGAGGATTTGGAGCCTAAGGATATGGAACAGATCATTGATGATTTGAAAGCTGGGAAGAAACCTGCACCTGGACCTAGTGGGTAACTAGAATTAGATAGAGTTACCTAGTTTCTTGAATGAGACTAAACAGACTCTTTTATCACAGCAGCCTTCTCTAAGGTCCTGTGCTATTTTTATGATATATAATATATTTTTTTTTTTTTTTTTTTTTCAATTATTATAATTGGCTTCAGATATACAAGTGGTATTGGTTCAGTAATTGAATGCCTTAACACAACAGACAGTATGACCCACCAGTGGCCATTTTGTTTCTCTCTCACGGGACAGGGTGACCATTTCATATGTTTTGTATATGCGGGACTTCAAAATTATGCTGACATAGATAATTTTTGGTGCTTGTTCTTGTTACATGTCAAACCATTTTTTTTTTTTTTTTATGTAGTCCCACCATCAAACAACCCTTTGGCCTGGCTTTTGCCTCAATACTTTTGTTCATTCCCTCCATCCAGTCTCCTTTAAAAAGAAGTGGAAAAAAACCTCTGTACGTTTCTTTTATTTTTCTTTGATAGCAGAGTGGTCGTTTTTGCCAGGCCCGTGAAGCCTATCATGATATGACCTCGTTGACTGGAGAACCTCATGGTCCCTGGGATTCAAAGTGAGGCCAGATTGTAAATCTGAACCCCTCAAGGTATCAGTGATAAAGTCAAGAGAGTAAAAATATGAATACTATTTATGTTTGAAAATTTACCCGAATTACTGTCAACTTTCCTTCAATAGGATAAGGAAAGTAAAATTTGTGAAGGATTTTACCAGTAGCCTTGTTCCTTTATGTAATTTCAACTAATAAAGATCGCTTTTAAGGGCCAGGCCTATCATTTCATGTTAACTAAATGTTGTTCCCTTGTTGACGTTTTTCTTCATTTGCACTCTGTTCATGAGGAATACACTGAGCAAAGCTTTTGAATATATCTATTTATGTACTTGTTTCTAATCTGAACAGTTCGAAAAATAAAGCACCTCTTATACTTTCTTGAATGGTACGTAAAGTATTTACGGATGAAAG
>NW_007384057.1:0-2205 GCF_000475195.1 Diaphorina citri | reverse complement strand
ATTTAGTTTCTCTCCTGTCTCTGTCCATCCTCTTTCGGTCGGCAAGAGGTCTACCTAGATGGGGAAACCAAACTTTTTTTTTTTTTTTTTTTTTTTTGTACCGGATAAAAAATGAAGTAATAATGTATTCCTCCCCAAAGGGACAATAAGATCTTACCAGTGACAGTTCCCTTTGTCAAACCTCTTATTTTATATTATTGTTAAAATAAATGCTCTGTATAAAGAGGGTCTATAATTAACATGACAATTCTCTCACCTTCATAGCAATCTCTTATGGTGAAGAAATAAATGTAGTAGTTTTCATTGTTGAAAAACAAGAGGCTCACAAGTGAATGTAGAGCATAAATAGGTACAATAAACAGGATCCTTATAATCCACCGTTGCTCGGCGGGATTTGTATACCATTTCAAGTGCATGTAAATCTGAAAAAATGAAGCATGTGACTTATTATAAGAATAATTGAATCATGAATCTTTGTGGTAAAGCAGAGAGCTTCTTCACAACTTTTTTTGGGTATCACACCATTGCCAAGTCCCTGATTCACTATTGATTTTCATCTACTCATATCATCATTTTACACTGGTAATGCCATCACTGGTTGCTACTTGATAAAAACTAGCTACTCCCTTGTCCTTACAAGGCTGAGTGCACCCCCCAACTCCAAGCACAGAGCAAAAAAAACTATGACCTGGGACCTCTGGTGAGCAAGCCTAGAGTGATACTGGATACACACTTGGCCACAGAGGTTGAACATTCACAGCAGAATCTAATTTCTTGAAAAAAAAAATAATAATAATAATAATAATAAATAAATAAAAATACATAAAAAATACACTTTATGGTTTAGGTGTCTCACCTGTTGACATGTTAAAAACAATGCAGCACCGACAAAAGCACTAGCCAACCCCTGGGCGGTTTTGGTTTGCAAAAATATTGGATGAACAGGTTGAATGAATGGAAAAATGGTGGGAGCTACAGTTGATGTGGACGTCATCTCGGCAAGAATTTCTTGAGGTGGAATGGTGGCAGTGACTACTTCGGTTAACGGTCTAGCTGTTGACTTGAGAAATTTATTCATTCCCCTTGATGATGACAGGTGAGCAGTCTATAATGGAACAAAAAAGGATAAAATTATGAATATTCAATCCTTATCAAGGTACTTGTGCAGAAGTCACGTCCGTGGAATATTGCTACAAAAAAAATTGTACAAACGAGCAGTGACCAGTGTTATTAAAGGGTTAGGTTAAACGCAAGAAGTTTTCACAATTAGAGCAGTGATTAGTGTTATTATAGGGTTAGGTTAAATACAAAAAAGAGCTTTCCTTTTCCACAGGCGTGACTTCTGCATAATTACCATGATTATCAAGACCTGTACCTAAAAAAAATCACATCTCTGTATTCTCTGTACTGCTGCTAAGGTTTTTAGTGACAGGAGTTTCACCCTCCATTCCTTTTCATCATCAAGCTATGTGCCTTCACAGTCTTCTCACATTAACCTCACCCACAGCTCAGCCTAAATAGGGCCAAGAAAACCCAGCAGTGCATGATATCCCATCATCTATCCAGATACCAACCATAGACAGCATAGCTTAACCTCAGTGATCCATGCAGAAAGTTCAAAGTGATTTCACCACTGGCTTATCCTACTTTCAATGATACATATTGTATGGTTAGAGTGTATTCACCTGTGTGTGCAGACAGGGTAACAAGACTTTTAAAGTAGGACTCACAGAAATTAGAGCATGACACATAAACCACCAAAACAAATATCAGCTAGAACACTATCCAACTAACAAAAAAAGTACTTACCACCAGTGAATTAGATGGTTAAATGAGTGAAAATCGCTTTCATATGGTAGCATTTGAAACTTTGGCTGAACTTTTCCCAAGGTATTTTTTTGATGACATGAAAGTTTTCTCAAAGCTTTGTGCTCGACAGAAAGACACGGAACCAACCACGATTACTACAAATAGATTAAGGATAAAATGGAATTACATTATTTCAAACAGTGTTTTATTAATCTGAATTAATTTTAAAAAGCTTTCAATATTTTATCACGGAAAGATTTCTATTTCTGCGCCTTTCAACTTTTTTTGATTTTTTAGAAATTTATCTTTTTTTTTATTTTATCAGCTTTTCTTCTTTGTTTTCATCTTTATCGCGTTTTCTTTGTTTTGCTCTGAATTTTTATAACAAAATGGCTG
>NW_007384056.1:0-4327 GCF_000475195.1 Diaphorina citri | reverse complement strand
GTATAATTTTTCAAATTTTAGTATAATTTTAGCACGAATCTAGTATAATTTCACTGAAGCCATCTGACAACACTGGTTTGGATGTTCAGATTTTTATTTTTTACTTTTTTTTTCAGTTTACGTTAACTTTTTTTTGAGAAAAAAATATTTTTTCGGGGAGTCTAAATGTCCCGCCAAATATTCAAACATATTTCGTCTTTATTAATTTTTTCTTCTACTTCTCGTTCTTCTTCCTCTCCTCCTCTTCCTCCTCCTTGTTCTTCCTCTCATCTGCTCCTTCTTTTCTTTCTTCCTCTCGAAAAGAGCCCATCACCTAGCGCAACCTAGCGAGCAGACGAGAAACCTCGAGTGTCTAGATTTTCTGTCGCCAGTTTTTTGTTTGGATGTTCAGATTTTTTACTTTTTTTTTCAGTTTACGTTAACGAATCGCGAGTTTCGTGAGGCAATGTTGTGAGAGCGTAGTTCTTTTTTTCTTTCATCTAGATTTATTTTCTTCTTGCTTTCTTACATTTTTAGTTTGTAACACTTTTTTTTCGTTTTGGAAACACAAAATTGCACTAAATGCAAAAATTGTCAAGTTAAAAACTTCAAACTCACTTCATGCTCTTACTTACGTGCTTAGCAGGAATGGAGACCTGCCCTTTTCCTATGTGGTCTGCGGCCACTTTGTCTCTGCCTACCAAGGTATTTAATATATCTATAAATTGCACTCAAAACACAGTGTTACGAAGAAAACACTCCAGTGTTTGTTGCACGTTTAGAAACTGTGAATTATTTTTAAACGAAAAAGCAATTTTGATTTCTTTTGCCAAATGATAATTTTAACTCGGTGAAATATTAACTTACATCGTTTGTATTCGAGATATCTTGTGTTTTCTAGTGAAATTCATTTTATTTTACACAAACTAGTGCCATTATCGCAACAAAAAGTTCCGACCTTTCAGGAAGAAATTCTGGATCGTCAACAAATCACAGAAGATAACTTCTTTTTCTCACGGAGAGTTTGCCTTGTGTTTTTGCTTAAACTTTGCCATTTTCAAGGTTAATTTCAATAGAAATAGCATCTAAACGTTTTCACAATAAAAATCATTCGTTTCGACATTCGAATTATCGACTTTTACCTGCGACTATTTACCCATTTCGTTATCTTCCTTTGAAGATTTCTCAATCCTAACCTCAAAAACAATTCCCAACTTTATCACTTTTTAATCAAATCGAATATTGAAAGTGCCTTATTGTGGAAAATTTTTCATATCTAATTTATTTAATCTACTGTTAAAGTAGGTCTAATCTTGTTTCTTATCATATCATTCAAAGTCAAAATAATAACAAGTGCTTCCCAAGTAATAAAACCTAAACAGGGTTGAGCTAACACCTACTTTTGTATCTTGTCCTAACACCTAACATATCACTAACTTTTATAATCAAACAACACATAGGTAACTTTACAAATATTCTGTTAAAAATACTTACTGTGTATCTAAATAACTACAGTGTGAGTGAAAACTTCTACCGGGATTTATAGAAGGATCTACCTCTTCAAAAGCTACAGAAACAGCAACAAGTGGTTGTGGATCAAACCCTCAGTTCTCAAGTGGAATTTTAGTTTTTGTGCTATCAGAGAAAACTAGACATGTCTAGATAGCATTGACTGAGTCAACAAAGATATGAGAATAAATATTTCATGTTTCAATTTTAAATTGAGTGAAAACTCCCTCGTCTAGTTTTGGTTTTGTTCTCAGCAAAATACCATCAATTCAGTCATTAATGTTTATTTCAAGCAATTATAATAGCATCCTCCAAAGTGAAAGCAGTATTGAACAAATGCGAAACAGGATTAATGTATATGTTTCGAAGAAAAAGAACAAACTTAGCTAAGAGATTGTGGAAAGCTAGAATCATTGGTAAAACTTTAAATAATGAAACCTTGTGTGAAGCTAAAAACATGATTCTCGAAGAAGATACACCTGAAAATAGTTGTTACTGCTGTGCCAAAACCCTAGATGAAGTTCCCTATTATGAAAGTCTTCTCAGGCATACACTAATCAAAAGGTTAAAGGATAGTGAGCTTGAAACCCTAGTAGAGGCCATTGAAAGTCATGGGACGAATATGTCCCCTTGTATACTTTTACCAAGTCATTTACTGCCAAATGCCCATTTTTTGTGCTGCCAACTTTGGAGGTGGCCAGATGTTAGTGAACCTTACGAGCTGAAGAAATTGCCAAATTGTGATTCTTACGAGTGTTCGGACCCATCACCCTCTTCCTCTGACTTGTATATTTGTTGTAACCCATACCACTGGAGTAGAAGATGCAAATCTGGTAAGTGCCTCCTTCATTACTAACATGATCATTGGTCCCAACAGGAATTAATATGAACATCATGCTCTAGGTATCAGTCTAATGACATTATGACAACCACTAAGCTATAAGACTTTTAAAGTTAGCTTTTAATTCTTTGTTATTTAAGTAGCTGCTCCATAGATATTTTACCTAGTGTAAGTAAGTACAATTTATAATCTGAGCAGTTGTCCTGACAACTTTTCAGTCTTGCCAAGATAGTCATCAAGAGAAGCTTAACTACATTTTCAGGTTATTTCCTTCTAATTACACATCACCTCCTGGGGAACTACTTACCTAGATGTCTTTTTTCCTCCTTGTAATTAGGTACAGGTTACATACAGGCAATGAGTACAGTTAACTGGGAAGGTAGAACGCCTTCTTGTAAGTATGCAAGTGTTAGGCCGCCGCTTCGATTCCCGCCCGAGGCGAACAGAACTCTATCCTAAATATGACTGTAAGGTTCTTTCTCGGAACGGCTGGCTTTTTCCTATCCTGTCTTCCTTCTCTCTTCGATTTCGAGGCGATAAGACCTCCAAACAAAGACTACCTAGTTGAATCCTCTCTGACAGGATTTGTGGACTACAAAATTGGAATGTACTTAGATAGGTACATACCTAAGCACTTGATGTATATGTATCTACTTCAACTCTATAGGACCGCCTATGCAATTAGAAATTACATTGCCTTACTTACAGGGGATCCATTCCTAAAAGGGATGGCACAGTTCAGTCAACATTGATCGAAGGCCAGTCGACTAAGTGTGGACACACTTTGAAATACATGCTGCACTTGTTCTGAAAGTACAGCCCCAAATCATAGCTAAAGTCTGGAGCTGCTCTTGTTCTCAAAGTACCACAGTTCTTGTTCTTGAGAGCACCCAACATAGGTAGGTTACCTGATGAATGGGTATCGTTGGAGATTTTGATATGCCCACCTAACCCATGTTGTCAGAGGTGTTCCCTCACGTGAGATGAGACGAGGAGCTTTGCTTTTAAATTTGATTCCTTTTTCAAACAACAAATGCGTCCTTACTAAGAACTTATGACGTAGGTATGACTACTATGAATTACTTATTTATGAAGGAAAATGGACTTTCATTGTACTTACTAAGGGTAAGGGCGAATGCTTGTTACAAACGTAGTTTCTCGATTAAGTAATACACCTCGCTAAATTTTACAACTTGACTTGGACTCGAACCACCAATCCGAAGTTCTCATTACATCAACATCACTTCTTGTTTTTGATATAATTTAAGTTAAAGAAAAGGGAAAATTTCCTGATTGTTTGCACTTAATCTCAAGTAAAACTTACAACGGGCACACCTTTCTTCGACTCAATAATTTTATGTCACTGCTGGGATTCGAACTTCAGTCCCCTCGGTTACAAATCAAAAAGTCTCTTTTCGGAGTAAGTGATGTGCTCTGTATCTTTTCAGGAGCATGCCATTGATCCACTTTATAAAAATTAGAATTTCTTAGAAATTGTGTTTTAATAGGAAAGTAAAAAAAAAGAAGAGCAGCGTTTAACATTTGGGTTTTACGATGGGTTTTTGGGGATAGTCCCCGACACGATTGAATTTCAGGAATTTTTGTGCATTCCTTTCCTATGACACATTCTGTCGAATGTGTAGTCAGTTAGTCAGTCTACTAAATACCCAAATAGTTTACAAATAGGTAAGTAGGTAAATACAGTCCTAGCTTAAAGTGTGTTCGGCTTCAACATTGCTTGATAACTTGAGTACAAATTAGTAGTGTATAAATTAGATGTGTACCTACTCACCCTGTTTATACTGCCAGAATGAGACTGAAAACTCCCTTTACTACAGCACTCTAAATAAGATCTTATGTGCATGGTACAGGCCTATTTAAGTTCTTTTTAAGGAGTACTTGGAAATGGTCACTAGGTCTTAAGTACTGATAAAATAATAGAAAGTAAAAATACTTACTTAGCAAGTACCTACCGATCCTCTGTTTAGTGAACTGAAA
>NW_007384055.1:0-4327 GCF_000475195.1 Diaphorina citri | reverse complement strand
GATAATTACTATGCATAGTAGATCATGGACTTTGGTTCTCTTGAATGCAGATGCAGCTGGGATAGGCTGTATTGAAAGGTAATACTAGGTTGTGTAGAAGCTCTCACACTTGTACCACATTATTCGAGAATTTATAGTTTTAACACTTAACTTTTACTATGTAGACAAGATAAAGGAGGTAAGAGATAGGGCGAGCTTTATTAAGCACCTCGAATACACCAGTTTCCAACTGATGACTGAAGTTAAAATAAGGAGAAGAACAATTAAGCTGGTGAAATCTTAGAGCATAAGGCAAGATATAAAAGCCTGGTATTAGTTGCATAGTTGCCTCTCACATGGAAACAGAAAAGCATAGAGCTGTCTCTAACATGCCAAAGAAAATGTAAGTTCATGAATTACTTGTATTCTGTTTCTATTGACTGGAAACTAGAAGTTAAACTGGATCTAGACGCCTGTAGTATAAAAATCTTGCATCTGGTTAGCGGAAAACCTTGGCAGTTTTATTTTTCCGGAAATCAGCAACAGGCATCTCGTTTCGAGATTCTTGAATCAAGTCAGCCGAGAATCCAGCTCTAGATACACAAAAACTGGTACCCGATTCCGCTCCCAAGGCAAACCTGATGAGATCCTAACATGCCAAAGAAAATGTAAGTTCATGAATTACTTGTATTCTGTTTCTATTGACTGGAAACTAGAAGTTAAACTGGATCTGGACGCCTGTAGTATAAAAATCTTGCATCTGGTTAGCGGAAAACCTTGGCAGTTTTTTCTTCCCGGAAATCAGCAACAGGTATCTCGTTTCGAGATTCTTGAATCAAGTCAGCCGAGAATCCAGCTCTAGATACACAAAAACTGGTACCCGATTCCGCTCCCAAGGCAAACCTGATGAGATCTGCGGGTGATTCGAGAACCAACTTCGCACTTTGCATTTTTAGCACGTCGGAAAAGTTATGACGTAATTTTGCAGAAAAGGACATTCCTACTAAAATGGCGACGCAAATTATTTGCAAAATTCGACTTGTGAAGTTGTTTTAAGGCATCCTAAACAACGACCGCATAAGCACGATTGAGCTCAGAATCCAATGATGAGATCTGCGGGTGATTCGAGAACCAACTTCGCACTTTGCATTTTTAGCACGTCGGAAAAGTTATGACGTAATTTTGCAGAAAAAGACATTCCTACTAAAATGGCGACGCAAATTATTTGCAAAATTCGACTTGTGAAGTTGTTTTAAGGCATCCTAAATAACGACCGCATAAGCACGATTGAGCTCGGAATCCAATGATGAGATCTGCGGGTGATTCGAGAACCAACTTCGCACTTTGCATTTTTAGCACGTCGGAAAAGTTATGACGTAATTTTGCAGAAAAGGACATTCCTACTAAAATGGCGACGCAAATTATTTGCAAAATTCGACTTGTGAAGTTGTTTTAAGGCATCCTAAACAACGACCGCATAAGCACGATTGAGCTCAGAATCCAATTAGTAAATGTTCCTGAGGTGTTGAACATGTTTGCAAAATTTCATCAAAATTGGACGAACTATTTCCTGGAGAATTCCCGATTTTGAAAATTTGGACCGATTGCAATACTTTCATTACTAGTATAGCTCCGCTATACTGTAGTAATAGAAAGTAAAAACAAAGTGCCTATATTTGGATGTCAAAATTAGGTCACCTTGCGAGTTGAACTAATGATTGGCAATCGCACCATGTTTTCCCCTGTCATTGAACACCATAACTTTTGGGAATCGCGAAACGTAAACTTCAAAGTTCTTCGCGGAAAAAGCCCAATCCTTTTGAGCAACAAACTCCTTAATTCAAACGTCTGACCTCATTTATTCTTCTCTCTTTCAGATCCCCGAACAAACAACTGGTTCCTCATGAGCAGTCCAGTGCCCACAATCCTCATCTGTCTAACCTACGTGTACATAGTCAAAGCATACGGTTCCCTCGTCGGACTCTGTATAAATCAGATCAGGTCGGATCATCTGATAACATTTCCTTTCGCGTTTTTTCCTATCGATATCTGATCTACGGAAACAAGCTAAAGGATATCAGTTGGCCAAGCTATATCAGATCTAATGTGAGAATCATTACCACCTCACCTAGACCTAGGAATCTGTTGGAGTTACCATCAGTTGGTCTATTACATTTCATCACAGTAATTAGATCCTATTGATACATAGAAAGATTTTCTCATAGGCATGAAATAGGAGTGTTAATTAGTAATTAAGTTATAGCATAGTTTCAATTAGAGCTGATGATTTCACCAGAGTATCTGATGAAAATTTACCCGAGTATCTGGTTATGATAGTGATAGCCAATGAAAAATTACCTGGTTAGTCAAGTACTCACTCTTTTAGGACCCGGGCACTTATTTAGAATGACCCTAGACAGCCAAGTGACTGATCAATCAACGGCAAAATCTAAATGCCCATGTAAATATGATGTTGTAATTTATAATGAACATGGTCATAAAGGTGTTGATTAGGTATCATCAGCCATCGGTGCAGTTTTTTTACGACCAAAGTTCATACGTATTCAGTATTTCAGTAGTCTCGTATCCAGTATAACCGCACACTTGACGTCAAAGCGTAGGTCGGTCGGTACACCTACATTTTATACAAATGCTTGTAATGTGACTAATTACTGAATCAACTTACCATTTTTATCTCGAAGAATTCAAATTTTCTGCCAATAACTTCTACTCGTGGCGAGCGGTTTTCTTTGACGTCCTGTTGCATTTCGCGGTAGTCATTTGTATGAAGTGTCGGCATTATGCAAAATAAGTTAAAATCAATAAAATGGAAAGACATTATCAAGTTGATCACGGAAGCGCGAAGCTTTTGAAAAATAATGTAGTTATTGACTAATTGCATATGCGACAAGTGATTCTTTTGCGTGGCAAACAAGTGCCTCTTGCATTGGCAACAAGCATGTATTTTGCGTTACAAAAAACTTCTTGTGGAATAATTACACAAAACTGCTTCCTAATTGATTCACCTTATGTAATTTCAACTACATATGATATCTCTTGAAAGCTCGTCACATTTGTCCAAAGCATGGTTCATGTTCCGGTTATGTATGCTTTTACACATACATATTTAGTACATAATATGATATTACATGTAATGATGTACAACTTCTGTCATGGTTTCCAGAAAGATTTGTCTTGATTTCCTAGCGTTCTCTTTCAGAAAATCACTTCTTTGTCCAATCGCCCGCAAGTTTTATTCCAATAGGCCTGATTTAAAACGATATTATGGTTTTCCATTGACAATATGAACTTCCTTCTTAAGGATTGCCCTTACTTAACCACTCGACCACCATTTTTCCTCCAGAGGGGATAAGTTTGTAATGCTTAGGTACTTTGATCTTTCTTCGGCAGAAAAGGAAAACTTTCCTTTTCAAGAATTCCTGTTTCATAATATTGCTTTATATGTCCCTAATTAAAGTTCTTGACATTCTTTTTGGTGTTATAAACACAAAGACGTCTCGTACAAACCAGTTCACAATGTTCACATAAAAAGAATTCCTGTTTCATAATATTGCTTTATATGTCCCTAATTAAAGTTCTTGACATTCTTTTTGGTGTTATTAAACACAAAGACGTCTCGTACAAACCAGTTCACTAAGAATTCCTGTTTCATAATATTGCTTTATATGTCCCTAATTAAAGTTCTTGACATTCTTTTTGGTGTTATTAAACACAAAGACGTCTTGTACAAATCAGTTCACAATGTTCACATATTTTCCCTGGACCATTTTCATTGATTCTTATATGAAAACTAATTAATTCTGATTATGTTATCTGTTCTGATCTAATGATGTTGCTTTTCCATTCTGACCTGATGACGCACTGAGTGACAAGTGACATGATGTTGCTTCTAACATACACCCTGAAATTTGTTGACACCGGGGAGTATCGAACCCGCAACTTCTCAACTGTAAGTCAGAGAGTGCTAAAAGTAGCACCATTATTTGGTAACGGTTCACAAATAAAAGGGAAATTTGTTGACACAGGGGAGTATCGAACCCGCAACTTCTCAACTGTAAGTCAGAGAGTGCTAAGACGCACTGAGTGACAAGTGACATGATGTTGCTTCTAACATACACCCTGCGGGGATGAAAGAAGGGAAAATGAACTTGGGATTGTACAAGTTCAAAAAATTAGCACCATTCGATTCCGCGTGAAAAATCACATGGGATTAACTATTCACTTGCTTATTTGGTAACTGTTCACGAATTTGGGAAATTTGTCGACACAGGGAAGTATCGAACTCGCAACTTCTCAACCGTAAGTCAGACAGTACTAAAAGTAGCAC
>NW_007384054.1:0-4328 GCF_000475195.1 Diaphorina citri | reverse complement strand
CAAAGTGAATTAACGACGTTCCCAATATATTTGGGTCAATAACGAAACACGGGTGTACCCTCTACCTGATGTTATATTAAACAAACTGTAGCTTCCTGTTCAGGATAAAAGCCGCCGGGGCAGGAATCGAACCCCCAACCTAGCACTCACAAGGTAGACGCGCTACCCTGCAAGCTAACTAGGCCTTACTAGGCTGGCTGAGAAGGAGGATTGATGTAGGGACTTTAATGGAACAAAAATAAAATCGAACTTACCATTAATTTAATAAATAGGTACCGACCTAACCCTTCTTTTTTGCTTGAATAAATTTCCACAGTTCTAGCTTCGGTTCACCAGGATCGCAGGTAAAAGAAGGTAAAAAAATAAAATAAAAGGTAGAAAAATAAAATGTTTTCCGCTGGGTTCTAGCTGAGCAACGGACATGGTGGGCGTTAGGATTGGTATGAGCGACTCGGTGGAAGATCCTGGAGGAAAAAGCTTGGTCATTTGAATCCTTTTTTTTAGTGAAAGCAGGCGTCAATTTCCTTTTAATGTTAACTTTTCCCAAACTACCTAATAGGGGGTTGAAGGGAAAATAAATTTAGTAATAACAACCCCCTCTCCAACTATCAACCCTCCGCCCCTACCCTAACTATCTACCCCTCAGGTAATGCCCAACTGGTAGGAATAGTGGCGGAGTTTTCAGGGAAGAGTTGTATTTTCCTTTCAGAAAAGGATTTTTTTTTTTAAGAGGTTTGACAGAGGGAACTGTAACTGCTATGGTCTTATCGTCCCGAAATCGAAGAGAGAAGGAAGACAGGATGCAGGATTTACCCCTCTGGTAATGCCCAACTGGTAGGAATAGTGGCGGAGTTTTCAGGGAAGAGTTGTATTTTCCTTTCAGAAACTTCAAACTTCAAGTTTGCAGTGTGCTACAAGTTGCAGTCTAGATGTGAAAGGAGCCTTAATCGCCGCTATTTGACCGTTCATTGAAATTGAACGTACTAGGACTGGAGTATGCCCTGAAAGAAATTATTAGGACCAAGGCTTTAGCCCTACACGATGAACGGCAAAGCCCAAGCCCAAGCCCGGATTTATCCTCTAAATAGCCTGGTAGAACGGCTCCAAATAGTATCCACTCTAAATAGTATCCACTTACAATTAATTAGTTTTTTTCACAGCGCACAGCGAAAATGCATTGGCACATAAATCAATAGAAACAGAAATGGATGTACTGTCCGATTTCAAAGGAAAGCATTGTTCTGAGGGCCGCGGGGGTTTTCGATCGGTTGCCAGATTTTCTTCCATTTCGTCGCATTTATTCTTAATGAAGAGGAAGTAGGTCCTTGATCGCGGGGGTCTGAGAGAGGAATATCTTTTCTGGGTCGATTAGCCCGACCTACAAGCCTAACCCCAGCCCCTGCCCTCTTTAACATTAAAATTCACAAAGTGAATTAACGACGTTCCCAATGTATTTGGGTCAATAACGAAACACGGGTGTACCCTCTACCTGATGTTATATTGGTGCCCAATTGCCCACCAGAAATACCAGAACTCATTTATATTGGTGCCCAACAACTGCCCACCAGAATATTTCAATTGCATTTTACGTCAAGAGTAGTTTGTTCGACAAGGTCGGCGATATAATAGACTCTTGAGTGGTAAACACTAAGCGAGGCATTAGCCTCAGTTGATGCCCTAGTAATATTTTACCAACCATTAAAACATTAAAGTAACCAGCCCCAGTCGCTCAGAAGAACGGTGGATTCCTAATTCGGGGACTAGGAATCGAGTCCCAGGAGCGACACAAAAATTTAGTATCACCATTTTAAAGTGATTATTTGCAAATTAATACCTTCTATCAAGACTAACCATTAGAGCTTCATTATTTGGTCAAAATTTGAAATAAAAGAAAATGTTTGTGTGTTCATCTGGAATCAGGCGGACCTGATCAGGTCTACCTGATAGTGAGTGGCTCGCCTAATGTTCCATGCTTCGAGCTGGGATTGAACCAGTGCCTTCTTGTTCCTCAGGCAAGCACCTTGAACCCTCCGCCCACCGGTGTTCATTATGTATTCAGTGCGGAGGAGGCAGAGACATTTATTTTGAAATTTCAGAGACATTAATTTTGGAATTTTGAACAGTCTCATTTTGTCAAGGGGATTTTTCAACAGAGGCTGACGCTGAGTTGAACCCGGAAAAACTGAGAGGGAAATTTATCAAACTCTACACTTGGACGCCGAAGTATTTTCTGTTATTGTAATCCCATGTTTTGTTGGCAAATGGCAAATAGGTATTGCAAAATGCATGTTTATACGTGGAATAATAAATTTTTAAACTGAGATACCTTGAGATTTCATTTGACTAAGCTTAGATACATTCAATTTCTAAAGAACGGCTTAAAACTCTAGGTTCTAGGTCAAATGGAAAAGAGTATCTAAACTCTAGATAAGTATAAGCGTTGATTCTTTGGGCTATACCGTGTGCGGTACAACATCAAAAAATTGCTTAGTTCGGGCAAAATGGAATGATGCACAACCGGTTACTTTTAACAGTAACCAATAGAATTATTGAAAAACAAAATTCCAAGAGAATGTAAAAACTGAAACAGGGGCTCACTCCTGAAATGCATGTTGTAGTTTACAAATAAGGCCAGCCACTCACTATATCAGGTAGACCTGATCAGGTCCGTCTGAATAGGTCCGCCTGTTGGGTCTACATGATACCTAATGAGCACACACACTATCAGGTAGACCTGGCAGGAGGACCTGATCAGGTGTACCTATCAGATCTACTTGATAGTGAGTGGCTGGCCTAAGGTATAAATGACTAAACTTACATGAACAGTCGGCTGCACTCCAGTCTGCTGCGAGGTCTCGTGTTTCTCAGAAGAGAAGCTGGTTACTTCGGATTGAGGGGCGGCTTGGCCCCCGTTCACACGAGACGAGAAAGAAGACGCCCTAAACTTACATGAACAGTCGGCTGCACTCCAGTCTGCTGCGAGGTCTCGTGTTTCTCAGAAGAGAAGCTGGTTACTTCGGATTGAGGAGCGGCTTGGCCCCCGTTCACACGAGACGAGAAAGAAGACGCGGAAGAGAACATAGCTGACCGCTTCATTTCGTATTGTTTTCCGCTGGGTTCTAGCTGAGCAACGGACATGGTGGGCGTTAGGATTGGTATGAGCGACTCGGTGGAAGATCCTGGAGGAAAAAGAAGGGTGAACAAAAAAGCTTGGTCATTTGAATCGTTCTTTTTTTAGAGAAAGAAAGAAAGAGGTTTTTTTTTTGTAAGAGACAGAGGGAACTGTAACTGCTATGGTCTTATCGTCCCGAAATCGAAGAGAGAAGGAAGCCTCTGGTTCCGTGAACTTACAGGGTCCTAAATTTCCAGTTTATTATGAGAACATCATTCAAGTTCACAACAATTTTATTTATTTTTTCTTTCATTCCTGAATCGGCACTATTTCGTGAAATATTGTATATTTCGGCATAAGAAATTTCATGAAATAGTGCCGATACTAATGGGAGGTTTCTGAAATAAACCATTCCCTCTAATGTTCCCTAAGCATAGGTACACGTTATTTCATACATACTTAACATTGGCACGTGACACTCTTCACTATGACGTGAGAGAAGCACTTGGATTCGCCCAGTGAGTTGTCTGCACGCACCGTGTACAGGCCCCGGTCTTGCTGCGTCGCGTTCGAGATGGACAGTGTGGCCTTGCCGTCTTCCGGATTGAATTCACTCTGGAAAAGGGGGAAAATGAAACGTTGGGCATTAGATCAAAGTCCTTATAGCTGGAATACACGAGACCAGCAAGTAGTCTAAAAATTGGTCTCGGGTAAACACTAAACACCACTACGGTTCAGTAAAATTTCAGTCAGTTAGTTGGACAAAATCAATTGAATTTCGCAGCTGTACAGAAATATATTTTGTCCAACTGGACTGGAATATTACTGGACGGAATGTTACTGGTGATTTATGTACACGAGTCCGTGAACATCTGGGCAATCGCTTGTTTCTACACTTTCCCAATCACGCTAGGTGAGATTAATGTGAGGAGGCGGATAGCTTGTCATCAAATGGAGAGTAAAAACCCCCATTACTGAAAATTTTAGCAGTTATACAGTGACCAATTAAAAAATAATAATTCAGCACATAAAGTTCTGTTAAATAAGTGAAAACTATATTAAACAGACAAACACACCAAGAAAACTTACCTTTCGTAGATTCGTATAAGCTTAACCCATCCCTTGGGGCAACTGATCTATTAAAGGGTCAACTTACCTTTACTCGATCATTATACACGATGTCCTTATTATTCAACGTCCATTTCACACTGGGAGT
>NW_007384053.1:0-4329 GCF_000475195.1 Diaphorina citri | reverse complement strand
GTAGCAATGGAACAACTGCTACATTAGACGCTTGTGGCCTGTGTCGTAGCATGCCCATCCCGTAGTATGCCTCTCAGCGGTGGGGCAAGAAGAAGACACATACTTTCCGTCTGTGTCGTAGCATGCCCATCCCGTAGTATGCCTCTCATCAGATGGGCGAGAAGAGACACAATACTTCCCATTTACGGTGTGAGTTAACATGCCCATCCCGTAGTATGCCTCTCATCAGATGGGCGAGAAGAAGACAAATACTTCCCATTTAGGTGCTGGGTCAACACGAGAACACCAGAAAGTAACCCGTTGAAATATTTGCAATCGAAAAACGAGTACAAATTTTTGTCGATGGTGGGATTCGAGCCCGGGACCTTCTGCATGTCAAACAAGCGCGTTACCACTGGACCAACCGTGCCCCTATGGTTCCTATGCATTGTACGTATGTATGTATAGTGTTCTTTATCAACCTATGGAAGATGAAGACTGATAACTAAGGAGGAAAAAGAATCCTAGGCGAATTCCGATTGTTTCAGACACACCCTCCCTCGGTGACGTAGTCAAGGCGCTAGCCTGGTAAACAGGGACAAAAATCCATACCTTGGGTGGGATTGAACCCACGCCCTCCTGTTTACCAGACGAGCGTCTTGACCACTACACCACCGAGGCAACATTACATGCATAGTTTTTTTTAATGAGGTTTGACAGAGGGAACTGTAACTTCTATGGTCTTATCGTCCCGAAATCGAAGAGAGAAGGAAGACAGGATAGGAGAAAGCCAGCCGTTCCGAGAGCGAACATTATCCCATCAGGATAAAATCCGCCCCGGGCGGGAATCGAACCCGCGACCTAGCGCTTACAAGGCAGACGCACTACCAACTAAGCTAACTAGGCTGGCCATGCATAGTTTTCTAAACACCCTGAATTCCAGGACAGATCGATTTTAAGGAGCAAAGGTATTAACCTCGTTTTGTAAACTTATCACGCTAACTTCCAACTTCCTTTGGTTTTCTAAACACCCTGAATTCCAGGACAGATCGATTTTAAGGAGCAAAGGTATTAACCTCGTTTTGTAAACTTCTCACGCTAACTTCCAACTTCCTTTAGTTTTCTAAACACCCTGAATTCCAGGACAGATCGATTTTAAGGAGCAAAGGTATTAACCTCGTTTTGTAAACTTCTCACGCTAACTTCAAACTTCCTTTGGACTACATGGTCTGGATTTCAGCTTGGATTCTTATCAGTTGTATTTTGTATGTTTTGTACTTGTGCTGAAATAAAAACTTGAATTTATTTTTAGCAACAAGGTCCGGCGTTCAACATGGGATTTGAAATTGTTTCTAGCTTGATTCCAGCTTCTGAAATGAAATTTTAGCAACAGGGTCTAGCGCTCAACATAAGACTTAAAATTTCACAGCTTATAATTAAGCTAAGAAAAAAAAAGTTCAAGATGAATCTTCACAAAGTCACGTCAGCATCTATCAATATGTTAATCTAGCTTGATTCCAGCTTCTGAAATGAAATTTTAGCAACAGGGTCTAGCGCTCAACATAAGACTTAAAATTTCACAGCTTATAATTATTAAGCTGAGAAAAAAAAGTTCAAGATGAATCTTCACAAAGTCACGTCAGAATCTATCAATATGTTATAATTAATTGTTCTTCTTTCCAAGGCCAGCCACTCACTGTCAGGTAGACCTCACAGGTACACCTGATCAGGTCTACCTGATGACTGATGAGTATACACACTATCAGGTAGACCTGACAGACAGGTACACCTGATAGTGAGTGACTGGCCTAAGCATGTCTGTTGTTTTCTCCATGGATGTATCTAGTGATGGGTCGTGGGTAAATACAGCATCTATCAATATGTTATAATTAATTGTTCTCCTTTCCAAGGCCAGTCACTCAGGTACACCTGATGACTATACACACTATCAGGTAGACCTGACAGACAGGTACACCTGATGACTGATGAGTATACACACTATCAGGTAGACCTGACAGACAGGTACACCTGATGACTGATGAGTATACAGATACACACTATCAGGTAGACCTGACAGACAGGTACACCTGATTGTGAGTGACTGGCCTAAGCAGGTCTGTTGTTTTCTCCATGGATGTATCGCTTGACTTTGAATTTTGATGACATATTTTGTATTTCTTCTTCTCGACCAACCTCAGTGGTGCAGTGGTTAACGCGTTGGACTTTGGATCTGGAGGTTGGTGGTTCGAGTCCAAGTCAAATCATGAAATTTATCTTGGTGTAACAATTAGGGAACGATATTTGTGCCAAGCATTAGAGTATGCTTAACACAATTAAAAATTCCTTTTATTTCTTCTTCTCAGATACATTGGGAAAGGTGATGGCATCACAATCAGTGTGTGGAATCACAAGAAGATTCATAAGAAACAAGGAGGAGGGTTTCTGGGCTGCGTCCGAATACTGGCCAACACCATACAAAGACTGAAAGACACTGGATGTAAGTAGAAAACGATACTCGGTCGGGAATCAAACCCGGGACCTCTGGCGTGCAAGCCCAGAGGTTTCGTAATGTCTCCCGACATTTTTGGATAGGAACTTCCCTTTATTTATTTTTTTTTATTTTTTTTTTTTTTGAGGGGGGATTTTCTTTTTACCGAATTTACTTGAGAGGAAGGGGTTAGGTACCTCAGACTACACCACATGGCCACATGCTAGCCTAGAAAATTTCATCACGAAATCTCTAAAAGCCGTTTTGACCTTTGGCATTTGTTTTTGGGAATAATTAAATTTATTCTGACGTTCTTCAGTGCTTTATTCTGTTGACATGGGCCAAATGTATTTTATGGTGCTTTATTTAGATTTAAACTGTCACGGTAGAGTTGTTCACTATAAGGCCTGCTACACATTAGAAAATGGAAACTTGGTCGCGCGACTTTTAGTAGATGATGCCACCTGAAAATCCCATCCTACGATAAAGAGAGAGTCCTCTCACACTGGAGTAGCGCGACTTAGGCCACCCTCTCACTATCAGGTATACCTCATCAGGCATACCTGACACCTGATCAGGTGTACTTGTCGTCAGGTTTACCTGAAAGTGAATGGCTGGCCTTAGGTCTCCTAGGATTGGATTTTCATAGGATCATTTTCATAGGATTGGATTCATAGGATTGAATTTTCAGACAGCATAGCGCGACGAAATCAACAGTACAATTCTTTCCCCCTTGCAGATCAAAGGCTAGACCTGTGCAAGGCAAGTCCGGATGATCCGGATCCGGTCAAAGGTCAGATAGTCGTCTCCCTTCTCTCCCGGGACGGTAGTCATGGGTCCGGACACACGGCCGTGGTAGATCCGCACGGTGGTCTGTCGTGTCCGGACGATTTGCCGGATGGATGGGAAGAGAGGCGGACCTCGGCCGGACGTCTCTACTATGTCAATCATCACACGAAGAGTACCCAGTGGGTCCGGCCTAACAAGTAAGTCCGGATTCATTTGTTTATTTTTAACCATAATATCCGGCAGCTTAAGGCCCCTTCCCACTTGTCTTTCGAAAAAAAAATCTGGAAGAGAGGCGGACCTCGGCCGGACGTCTCTACTATGTCAATCATCACACGAAGAGTACCCAGTGGGTCCGGCCTAACAAGTAAGTCGGGATTCATTTGTTTATTTTTAACCATTATATCCGGCACCTTATTAAGGCCCCTTCCCACCTATCTTTCGAAGAAAAAGAAAAAAAAAAAAATTGTCGTATGTAGTGGGAACAAATAGGATGAACCTCACGAGATGTGGGAACGGGTCTTTAGTAATCTTCATCAGATAGGCGAGGAGAGACACTGTACTCCCCATTTAGGTGCTGGGTCAACACGAGAACACCAGAAAGTAACCCGTGGAAATGTCTGCAATTTAGCACATGTTAACATTGTTAACCAATTTAAGGATACCATTTTGTTATCGTTTAGTTATCATTAATCTGTATAATAACTCCCAAGTGCGCGTCCACAACGGCGACCATAGACCATGGACCATGGACCATTAACCCTAGCCTAGACCTTGGACCATAGACCATTAACCCTAGCCTAGACCTTGGACCATCGACCCAGTGATGGGAAAAATGAAACTTTTCAGGGCTCCGGATCCCAAGTTTCGAAACGCTCTAAGGCTTCGGATCTGAGTTTCGAAACTGAAACCTGAAACTTTCGGGTCCGTTGTTATCTTTATTATCAGCGAGGGGAAATAATAATTAGGGGTCGCCTCGAGTTTCATTTTCTTCATCGCTAGAGTACTAGAGTTGTGAGTCTGAGATTTCATAGGGTGTCATAATTCAAGTTTCGAAACTTTAACTCAGCGGTTTC
>NW_007384052.1:0-4331 GCF_000475195.1 Diaphorina citri | reverse complement strand
AAGCCAGCAGCATGGGATTGCCCAGCTAGTCACCCGGCCTTATATTAACCACGCGCAATGTTGCTCAACTCAAGGATCCATTGAGGATTGAAGTCTATGGGTCTATCACTTCTTAGATACTAACCAGTCTTTTTCTTCTCTTCCACAAGTTGATCAGTTCTCTCGTCTACAAGTTGTTCCAAATTGTTCGCATACTTCTCCATCATAGCTATCATGTTGTCAAATATATTGGGCTTCCTGTAACGATAAGTTCAACAGATATAATTACTGACGAACAATTTTTTCAAAACAGCATGGGTGGCTTCAATTATGAAAATAGCTTTAAAACTATATGGTCAAGACAAGAAGATGAACCAAGGATAGAGAGGGTTGACGAATTTATGATTTGCAACACTGGAGAAACACCAGTGTTAACCTTGATACAACAGATACATCAACGTAGCTAAGGTGAACCAGAAAAACTATGGAAGGCGTTCTCTACCACCTAACCCTCGAACTCTGTTATTGACCATCTACTTCTTCCTAGCCTTTTCCTACGTAAATAGGGTCGGCGTAACTCTGTTAATGACTATGTGATACACAAAATCCATGCCTCTCCTCGGCTGGCATTGAACCCGCGCGCTCCTGATTATGAGGCGAGTGTCTTGACGACCACGTCACAGAAACACATTCGGATGTGAAGGGTAATAGAAAGTAAAAGAGCAACTCACATGCCTTTCCTCAGAGGGCGCAGTCGGGTTCGGATGACCTTGAAGTCGGGCCGATCCTCGGGTGTTTCCGCCCGGTTAAAAAAAAGTTTTGTCCCCACCCCCCCCCCCCCCTTCGTCCAAAAAGGACTGCGTCCCGCTTTGGGCCAAAAAAAATATGGTCACCCTAGGTATGAGAGATAATAAATGAATGAGTCTGAGATGTACGAGTAATAATATGTATACATACGTAAACATATGTTATACCTATGTAGGTACATTATAACATAATGTAGGTGCAAGATATCAAAATAATGTTGTTTCCTTGTAAGCGTGTCAGAAATCTTTTGTATCAAATGAGGCATGGTTTTTCCTTACCTACCTGCCTATACCTCCCTATATCTACCTATCTAACTATGGAAGAACGCCAATTCGGTCCCATGACCTTTTTTCATAAGGTAGTCGATTATACCAATTGGGTCCCGGACTTACTACCAATTGGGTCCCGTATACCTGTAATGACTTGGATGAAATAAATAAGAGAAAAACAATCAGGTACCTATCAATTTAAGTGTGGGACCCAATTGGTACTTAGCCCCTCTCAAACCTGGGCCCAATTGGTAGCAAAAACAGGTTTTGGGACCGAATTGGTCTCCTCCCCTAATACACCTCACCTACCATCACCATTCTACCTACCTACCTACCTGAATAATGATGCATCGCATCGTTACGTACTCACATCAATCTTTCTTTCTTTCGTGTTTTATGAAATTACATGCCTTCTGCCTACTCTTCAAAGTAAATGTTTCATGTCTCATATAGGTAACCCATATAGGTACCCATAATTAAAAAAAAAAAGATGAGTGTTCCACCGCCGTTTTTATTTCGTAGCAATGAAACAACTGCTACATTAGACGCATGTGGCCTGTGTCGTAGCATGCCCATCCCGTAGTATGCCTCTCATCAGATGGGCGAGAAGAGACACAATACTTCCCATTTAGGTGCTGGCTCAACACGAGAACACCAGAAAGTAAAATAATAATAATAATAATAATAATAATAATAATAATAATAATAATAATAATAATAATAATAATAATAATAATAATAATAATAATAATAATAATAATAATAATAATAATAATAATAATAATAATAATAATAATAATAATAATAATAATAATAATAATAATAATAATAATAATAATAATAATAATAATAATAATAATAATAATAATAATAATAATAATAATAATAATAATAATAATAATAATAATAATAATAATAATAATAATAATAATAATAATAATAATAATAATAATAATAATAATAATAATAATAATAATAATAATAATAATAATAATAATAATAATAATAATAATAATAATAATAATAATAATAATAATAATAATAATAATAATAATAATAATAATAATAATAATAATAATAATAATAATAATAATAATAATAATAATAATAATAATAATAATAATAATAATAATAATAATAATAATAATAATAATAATAATAATAATAATAATAATAATAATAATAATAATAATAATAATAATAATAATAATAATAATAATAATAATAATAATAATAATAATAATAATAATAATAATAATAATAATAATAATAATAATAATAATAATAATAATAATAATAATAATAATAATAATAATAATAATAATAATAATAATAATAATAATAATAATAATAATAATAATAATAATAATAATAATAATAATAATAATAATAATAATAATAATAATAATAATAATAATAATAATAATAATAATAATAATAATAATAATAATAATAATAATAATAATAATAATAATAATAATAATAATAATAATAATAATAATAATAATAATAATAATAATAATAATAATAATAATAATAATAATAATAATAATAATAATAATAATAATAATAATAATAATAATAATAATAATAATAATAATAATAATAATAATATGATTTTATTTTTGAATCCTGTATGTGCGGAGCGAAAAGATCCTCAAACAGACAGAATAGAATAGAAGAGAATAGAATAGAATAGTATAGGATAGAATAGAATGGAATGGAATGGAATGATATGGAATGGAATAGAATAGAATGGAATGGAATAGAATAGAATAGGATGAAATGGAATAGAATAGAATGGAATACCTATCTAAAGAATAGGATAGAAAGAGAGAACAATGGAGAATACTATGGATGTAAAATGAGAACTGCGACTTTTTTTCCAACAGATTTGACAGAGGGAAGAAAGGGTTAATGAGATAGGTTAGAACACAGAGCAGTGAGGGGTTAAAATAACTTTTTAGAAAGGTAAAGGTTTCATCAGTTTTACCACCGTGGATTGTCTCAGGATTGAGTTTAATCCGAGGCCGAGGTTAACCTGTGTATTAAGTATAGGGAAATCTTTGTTTCACCTCAATCCCGAGTTGGTAAACCCCAGAATAACACCCAACCCTAGTGCCAGCCAATTACACTCGGACCGTCTGTCAAAATGCGGTCTGTCAGACCAGTCGGAACCAGTGTGATGGGAAAAGCTTCAGACGGTCCTTTTTCGAAGTACCAAGTTTTTATTTATTAAATGCAGGCCTTGTACCTATTAGCTTGTTTCATGAAAAATCCAATTTTCAGACAATTTTGAATCTCACCTCCTGGAAATGTTATGTCCGCTACTCACGCTCAGACTATCTGACACCCCTGGGTCTGTCAGACGATCTGACATTACTTACCCTCGCTAGTCTATAGCTATCACTGAGTTGTATATCCCGGTAGTCCAACTTCCACAGGAGACTGTCTAATTCCTGTTCACACTAGACCCCATCTGTCTGCCCACTAGTGAGTAGTTACCCTCAGCGTCTCCATTCTCATCCATGTATACCATGTACCTGAGAACATATATAATTATGTACATGAGAACCATGTACCTGAGAACATATATAATTATGTACATGAGAACCATGTACCTGAGAACATACATATATAATTATGTAGATGAGAACCATGTACCTGAGAACACATTATATAATTATGTACATGAGAACCATGTAATTCCTGTACACTACTAGCGATACAATGGATACTACTAGCGCTACACCTCCACAGACACACGCTATCACTTCCATGTGAGCTGAGGACCAGACAGGGTTAATGAGGAGTTAGAACACAGGGCAGTGGAGGGTTAAAATTTGTTATTATAAGAGTGTATTTTTGGTCTGGCTGGGGACTTTCAACAGAGACTACAGAGCGTAGACCAGCCTGAAATTTCCCTTTCTAAAGAAATAGCAAAGGTTGAGGGCATCCACTCGTAGAAGTTTTGTAGCCAAAGCCCAAAACCAAACGTTATAGACCAAAGCAATCACCCTACCTAGCGCTCATTAAGAGGCCGACGAAAGACGCCGTTCCCATCTGAACACGAAAAGAGGCGAGAAAGAAGGAGATTATTTATAGGTGTACCTTTCCAAAACGGAGCCGGTTCTCTTTTGGAAACTGAAGTGATGCCTGTACTAAACCATAGGAAATCCATGGTATATCAAAATCTGCAGAGAGAAATAATCCTCTCGGAAAATCCTATCTTCAGGCGCTCGTTTTCCTTCTTTTTCCTATGGTTTCGTACAGGCG
>NW_007384051.1:0-4339 GCF_000475195.1 Diaphorina citri | reverse complement strand
TTTGTTTAAGGAAAGCCAAAGCTTTTACAAATGTCTACCTTGATATGACGCGACTAAGTTTACATAATGCTACTGGGACCCTAGCCCCTACTGGTGAGTAAATATTATTATTCACTTCTTTCAAATGATTAGATAGGCAGGGAATAAATGATTCCAACTTCACACAGCTGGCAATAAACTATGCGTTTTGTTTTCAGAAATAAACAACGCTTGAAACATTAAAAACTATAATAGGTAGAATACTTAGTTTTGTTTACAATACTACTTTTACCCACTTCCCTAAAGAACTTACCAGATTGTATAGTGCTTAAATCCGAGAAGATAACTTTACACAAACAATCACTATGCAACATTAAAACGAGAACTAGTAAAACACCATTAAAAATGATCATAATATAAAAGTTTTCTCATTGTAATAATCTAAGTTACATTTTCAAAAACGAATATGCACGTCCAACTTAATGGCCAAAAATGAGAGAAACTCTGCACAGCTTCATTGGTAGCTTCAGGAATTCTAATGTTCATGTTCAACTGAAAAGTTTTAGCCACATTGGGCTTCTTTTTCTTTCTGATTATTTGTGAGGACATATGCACTACTTAAGGCTCAAAGGGATTGAGGGGTTATTTGGGGAAGTGACATTGTTCTTTCCCTGGAATTTCAACCAACTTTTTCATTGTTCTCAAAAGGTTCAATACATTCTAAAATTTCCAAACAAGTCACTAACACATAATGTGCAACCAGGGTCCAAAAATCAAAATTTTGAACCTGTTTGGAATTCTAACACAAATATCTTGCAATTTTTGCATGCTCCAAGGCAAGGCCTCACTATTCCTAGATACTCATGACAAATCTCGGTTCTAATCACAAGAAGTAAATTTCTACTTAATGGTTCCAGAATTTCTTCAGCAAATCCCTCCGGAAGAAATATTTTGGTTGTTCTAAATGACGACTTCCTACCACTTCATCATCAATGACTTTAGCAGCTGCTATCTGTGTCAGGGACTGAAAGGTAAAACAAGAGAGAGAAAAAAGTTTCAGAATAAACTTGAGGTCCTGTGTCAAAGTGGTGTACTGCGGGGGGCACGGTTGGTCCAGTGGTAACGTGCTTGCTTGCCATGCAGAAGGTCCCGGGTTCGAATCCCACCATCGACAAAAATTTGTACTCGTTTTTCGATTGCAAATATTTCAACGGGTTACTTTCTGGTGTTCTCGTGTTGACCCAGCACCTAAATGGGGAGTATTGTGTCTCTTCTCGCCCATCTGATGAGAGGCATACTACGACACAGACCACATGCGTCCAATGCGGCAGTTGTTTCATTGCGACGAAATAAAAACGGCGGTGAAACACTCATCTAAAAAAAAAAAAAAAAATTTGTTCATTTGAAACTCAATTTTGTTTGGAGAAATCCGGCGCGAAAAGGACCAATGTATGAGATTGGTCCTTCGCGGGCCGTATTCAGAAATTTTCAAACAGATCGTGATGATGGCGTCTTACGGATTTTCGTGAATTAAAGACATTCAACGCAACAATAACCCTCTGGACGAAAGGTCCCTTAAGTGCAAGGCTTAGGCAAGGTTGCAACAAGGTTTCCCAGGTGAGGTAGGTACAAGGTTTAGAATTTCCCAGCAAGAGACTTCAACATCTCGTGTTAATGATTTACCGTTGCAACAAGGTTTCCCAGGTGAGGTAGGTACAAGGTTTAGAATTTCCCAGCAAGAGACTTCAACATCTCGTGTTAATGATTTACCTGACCTTTGGACGAGAAAATATTTCCCTGTTGGCATACCGAGAATTGCCAGGATGAAAGTTGGAAAGTAATTGTTGGGTCCGTCAGAAACAATTTATATTCAATTATGACGTCAATAAGCTCTTTCATTATGGATTTTTGAATTTATAATTTTCATGAGCAAAGGTCACACATTCATACATAATAGGTTTATATTATTGATCTAAGATCTAGTGATAGTGAACGATATATCTGTTGGAATTATACAAATTTGCAACCCCCTAAGTAATTGTTGGGTCCGTCAGAAACAATTTATATTCAATTATGACGTCAATAAGCTCTTTCATTATGGATTTTTGAATTTATAATTTCCACGAGCAAAGGTCACACATTCATACATAATAGGTTTATATTATTGATCTAAGATCTAGTGATAGTGAACGACATATCTGTTGGAACGATACAAATTTGCAACCCCCTATAAAGTCTTGTTTTCCCATGCAATAATTGCAATATATGTACTGAGTCTAGGACGTCATTTAGTCTTCCAATACTTCTCGGATAAAGGCAGTTTCAGGATCATCCAAGCAGTATAAACAAGACATACCCCTAGTCTGCATTTCCATTATCAATATCCCGTATCATCAAAACTAGACCTTTCCGAAGAGTGTAAAAAACAAACGATTCGCCGTGTCAAAAAAACTCTTCTGGTTTTCCCATGCAATAATTGCAATATATGTACTGAGTCTAGGTCGTCATTTAGTCTTCCAATACTTCTCGGGTAAAGGCAGTTTCAAGACCATCCGGGCAGTATAAACAAGGCATAACCCTAGTCTGCATTTCCATTATCAATATCCCGTATCATCAAAACTAAACCTTCCCAAAGTGTAAAAAACACACGTTTCGCCGTGTCAAAAAAAAACTCTTCCCTTTCACAATATTTAGGGAAGAAGAAATTAAAACGTCTATCGGGAGAATGAGAGCGGCCCGCCAGTATAATCTCTAATCCGTTGTTATTAAAACCTCCCATTGAGTCCGTTATTTGTGTTTTTTTACACGTCAGTGCCCCCTTCTGGTCGGAATAGTGGGGTGCCCCCCGCCAGGGATGTTACCCAGCGCCCCTATGTCAAAACTCTTCCCTTTCACAATATTTAGGGAAGAAGAAATTAAAACGTCTATCGGGAGAATGAGAGCGGCCCGCCAGTATAATCTCTAATCCGTTGTTATTAAAACCTCCCATTGAGTCCGTTATTTGTGTTTTTTTACACGTCAGTGCCCCCTTCTGGCCGGGATAGTGGGGTGCCCCCCGCCAGGGATGTTACCCAGCGCCCCTATGTCGAGAAATTAAATCAATATAATGGATATGATTCAATAGTAAACCCCATTGTAATAACTTCTCACTTTTTTATTAATATCTTACCAAAAAACTCCCCCCTCCCCTATCTCTTAACAGAGAACAATTTCCCTCTTATCAAGATGTGTGCACTTATAATAATTATTGCATAATGCACTTTTTTTTACGTCATGCCGATTTTGCTACAAAGGAGAGACACCTTTGTTGCCGTTTTCTCGTCACTAAGTGCTAGAGGTTGCAGGTAGTCTACAGCCCCTATGTGGAGAAATTAAATCAATATAATGGATATGATTCAATAGTAAACCCCATTGTAATAACTTCTCACTTTTTTATTAATATCTTACCAAAAAACTCCCCCCTCCCCTATCTCTTAACAGAGAACAATTTCCCTCTTATCAAGATGTGTGTGCACTTATAATAATTATTGCATAATGCACTTTTTTTTACGTCATGCCGATTTTGCTACAAAGAAGAGACACCTTTGTTGCCGTTTTGTCGTCACTAAGTGATAGAGGTTGCAGGTAGTCTGGATTATTCACTTTTTTATTAATATCTTACCAAAAAACTCCCCCCTCCCCTATCTCTTAACAGAGAACAATTTCCCTCTTATCAAGATGTGTGCATTTATGATAATTATTGCATAATGCACTTTTTTTACGTCATGCCGATTTTGCTACAAAGAAGAGACACCTTTGTTGCCGTTTTCTCGTCGCTAAGTGCTAGAGGTTGCAGGTAGTCTACAGATTAACGAATAATGCAGGTAAATTTCGACAGTTTAACAAACAGCAAAGGAAAGGATCTGGGGAAGAAGAAAGATTTACATTAATAGGGCAACTTAGAGAACTAGACAAAATCAAGCTAGAACTCATCCTACATACATATATCAATCCATCCGAAGTTCCCGAATGAAGTTCCTGTGACATAAGTTCACCGAAGATGGGACAAAAGATTAGACCCAGAACGTCCGAAAAACGTAGGGTCGATGTCAACAGTATACCATGTTCTATAAAGGATCTGGGGAAGAAGAAAGATTTACATTAATAGGGCAACTTAGAGAACTAGACAAAATCAAGCTAGAACTCATCCTACATATATCAATCCATCCGAAGTTCCCGAATGAAGTTACTGTGACATAAGTTCACCGAAGATGGGACAAAAGATTAGACCCAAAAGATTAGATCCGAAAAACGTAGGGTCGATGTCAACAGTATACCATGTTCTATGTTAAATGCTACATTTAACATAGAACACACAGAT
>NW_007384050.1:3637-4339 GCF_000475195.1 Diaphorina citri | reverse complement strand
ACATGTTACAACATCGCCTGAAAATGAAGATGATGATGGTCCAATAGATCCAAAAACAGGGAAAAAGGAAAAGCCCAAAAAACATGCCACAACATCGCTTGAAGATGAAGGGGGTGATGGTCCAATAGATCCAAAAACAGGCAAAAAGGAAAAGCCCCACAATCTTGGAAAAACTTTGCCTGAAGATGAAGATGGTCCAATAAATCCAAAAGCAGGCAAAAAGGAAAGGCCCCACAAACCTGGCACAACACCTATTGAAGATGAAGAGGATGATGGTCCAATAGATCCAAAAACAGGCAAAAAAGAAAGACTAAACAAACCTGGCACAACATTGCCTGAAGATGAAGAGGATGATGGTCCAATATATCCAAAAACAGGGAAAAAGGAAAAGCCCAAAAAACATGCCACAACATCGCTTGAAGATGAAGGGGGTGATGGTCCAATAGATCCAAAAACAGGCAAAAAAGAAAGACTAAACAAACCTGGCACAACATTGCCTGAAGATGAAGAGGATGATGGTCCAATAGATCCAAAAACAGGGAAAAAGGAAAAACTAAACAAACCTGGCACAACATTGCCTGAGGATGAAGATGATGATGGTTCAATAAATCCAAAAACAGGAAAAAAGGAAAGGCCCCACAAACCTGGAAAAACATTGCCTGAGAATGAAGATGATGATGGTCCAATAGATCCAAAAACAGG
>NW_007384050.1:0-3219 GCF_000475195.1 Diaphorina citri | reverse complement strand
ACAACAAAGGTTCTAACACCCAGGAAAAGGAAAACGGACAAAAAACCTAGATAACGTGGTAGTAGGAAACCAAAAAGTCGCCCGCTACAACGTTGTACCAAACAACCGGAAAGGAAAAACGGAGAAAAACCTAGAAACTGGTAGTAGTAGAAGTAGAAGGTATCCATCACACACCGTACAAACAACCAGAAAAAGAAAACGGACAAAAACCTAGATAACCTGGTAGTAGGAAGAAGTAGAGCCGCTTAGCCACACAACGGTCCAAAACCTCAGAAAGGAAAAACGGACAAAAACCTAAGTAACCTGATAGAAGGTAGAAGTCGTCACAAAAAGGTTCAAACCACCCTCGAAAAGGAAAAACGGACAAATACCTAAAAGTAAACTGGTCAGGAGGAGAAGTAGAAGTCCGTTGTAAAACTACGCGTCAACAAATCCGAAAAGGAAAAACGGACAACCACCTAGATAACCCTGGTAGTAGGGAAGTAAAGTCTCTGGCTAACATAACAACATAACAAACAACGCCTCTACGTGAAAAAAGGAAAAAGGGACAAAAACCATCCAGATAAGTCCTCGGTAGAGTAGAAGTATAAAGTCCGCTACAAACATGTTGTTACCCGCACCCAAAAACTGGATAAACGGACAAACCCTAGATAAGACGCTTGTAGTAGGAGTAGAAGTCTCGGTTCAACAAGGTCAACGACAGATCAGAAAGGAAAAACGGACAAAAAACCTAGATAACCGGTAGTAGGGGAAGGTACGATATCTAGGCCACAACACGGTCCAACACCCCCGGCAAAGGAAAAACGGTCCAAAAACCTAAATAACCTGGTAGAAGTAGAAGTCCGTTAAAAAAGGTTCTAGACACCCCGAAAAGGAAAAACGTGGCCAAAAACGCTAGATAAACACTGGGTAGTAGGAGAAGTAGGAAGTCGTTACAACACGGTCCTAGCAAATCCAGAAAGGACAAACCGGACAAAAAACGCCAGATAACCTGGTTTGCCTGAAGATGAAGATGGTCCAATAAATCCAAAAACTGGCAAAAAGGAAAAGCCCAACAAACATGTTACAACATCGCCTGAAAATGAAGATGATGATGGTCCAATAGATCCAAAAACAGGGAAAAAGGAAAAGCCCAACGAACATGCCACAACATTGCCTGAAGATGAAGAGGATGATGGTCCAATAGATCCAAAAACAGGCAAAAAGGAAAAGCCCAACAAACATGTTACATCATCGGCTGAAAATGAAGATGATGATGGTCCAATAGATCCAAAAACAGGGAAAAAGGAAAAGCCCAACAAACATGCCACAACATCGCCTGAAGATGAAGGGGATGATGGTCCAATAGATCCAAAAACAGGCAAAAAGGAAAGACTAAACAAACCTGGCACAACATTGCCTGAAGTTGAAGAGGATGATGGTCAAATAGATCCAAAAACAGGCAAAAAGGAAAAGCCCCACAATCTTGGAAAAACATTGCCTGAAGATGAGGATGGTCCAATAAATCCAAAAACAGGCAAAAAGGAAAGGCCCCACAAACCTGGCACAACACCGATTGAAGATGAAGAGGATGATGGTCCAATAGATCCAAAAACAGGCAAAAAGAAAAAGCCCAATAAACATGCCGCAACATCGCCAGAAGATGAAGATGATGATGGTCCAATAGATCCAAATACAGGCAAAAAGGAAAGGCCCCACAAACCTGGCACAACATTGCCAGAAGATGAAAAGGGTGATGGTCCAAGAGATCCAAAATCAGACAAAAAGGAAAGGCCCCACGAACCTGGAAAAACATTGCCTGAGGATGAAGATGATGATGGTCCAATAAATTCAAAAACAGGCAAAAAGGAAACGCCCCACAAGCCTGGCACAACACCGATTGAAGATGAAGAGGATGATGGCCCAATAGATCCAAAAACAGGCAAAAAGGAAAAGCCCAACAAACATGCCACAACATCGCCTGAAGATGAAGATGGTCCAATAGATCCAAAATCAGGCAAAAAGGAGAGACTAAACGAACCTGGCACAACATTGCCTGAAGATGAAGAGGTTGATGGTCCAATAGATCTAAAAACAGGCAAAAAGATACGTAGCAAGTCACCAGATGATTCTAATGTCGATAAATCTCCAAAACTGGAGAAGGGAACAGAAACACAACACAACCCCGAAGAAACCCTAAAGAAAATACCAGGCCAATCTGAAAATGATGTACCAAATCCTGATGAGGAAGATGAATATGAAGAGTATGAGGTGGAAGAAAAAGTACCTGTGAGGAGAAAGAGAAAGGTACCAAAAAAGAAGAAGCCTACAATTAGAGAAAATGACAGTATGAATCCCGATATACAAAAAGAAAATCTTCCAGATAATAAGGACCAAAAGCAAGAAAATCCTTCGGACAGAAAAAATTTCAAGGATACACCCAATGGAGATCAATCTATTTTAACGGTTCCCACCGGAAAAAATATCCCTCACAAAAAGGATGAAACATCTGACAGTACTAAAGTAAATCCAGAAATAGACAAAAAGGAAAGGCCCCACAAACCTGACACAACACCGATTGAAGATGAAGAGGATGATGGTCCAATAGATCCAAAAATAGGCAAAAAGGAAAGGCCCCATAAACCTGGCACAACACCGATTGAAGATGAAGATGATGATTATCTAATAGATCCAAAAACAGGCAAAAAGGAAAAGCCCAACAAACATGCCAAAACATCGCCTGAAGATGAAGATGATGATGGTCCAATAGATCCAAAAACAGGCAAAAAGGAAAAGCCCAACAAACATGTCACAACATCGCCTGAAGATGAAAAGGTTGATGTTCCAATAGATCCAAAAACAGGCAAAAAGGAAAGGCCCCACAAACGTGGAAAAACAATGCCTGAGAATGAATATGATAATGGTGGTCCAATAAATCCAAAAACAGGCAAAAAGGAAAGGCCCCACAAACCTGGCACAACACCGATTGAAGATGAAGAGGATGATGGTCCAATAAATCCAAAAACAGGCAAAAAGAAAAAGTCCAATAAACATGCCGCAACATCGCCAGAAGATGAAGATGATGATGGTCCAATAGATCCAAATACAGGCAAAAAGGAAAGACTAAACAAACCTGGCACATCATTGCCTGAAGATGAAGAGGATGATGGTCCAATAAATCCAAAAACAGGCAAAAAGGAAAGGCCCCACAAACCTGGCACAACACCGATTGAAGATGAA
>NW_007384049.1:1086-4339 GCF_000475195.1 Diaphorina citri | reverse complement strand
CTCTCTCTCTCTCTCTCCCCTAGATCTCTAAAATAAAGTTTATTCATAAAAATTGTTTCCACATTTTATCGTAAAATCCGCCATGGGGGAGATATAAGCTAGTTTCTATTCTATACCACCTCATGCTCCCTTAGTACGAGCATTTGTTATGGACAAAGTTCCTTAGTAGCTGATTGACAGGATATACCTATCCTTGCCCTGGTGCATTCGACGGCATAACTACATAGTTTAGTTTTTCAACAAAAACTCATTTAATTTGTATGTAGAACTATTTTTCATTATTAATTTTTTACATTTCCATGTATTGTCTACAGTATTTTACACAATGATTGATACGTTAGGTTCCTACGTCAGGATAATGAAATTCTGTAGAGGAATTTACATTTCCATGTATTGTCTACAGTATTTTACACAATGATTGATACGTTAGGTTCCTACGTCAGGATAATGAAATTCTGTAGAGGATAATAATTAAAATTAATGGTCAATTAGTAATGTTACATGACTCAGCAGTATTATCATTCTGCTTTTTGGTATTTTCATCCTGATCTACATACAATTCAGCCACTAATCCTTTCTCCTTTCGTCCTTTATTTTTACAAATTTAATTTTAATTTGAATCCACCTGATAAATCTCTGTACTAAATCAAGAACAGGAAACTATTTGTTTGAAAAGTTGATACCTTTATATTTTGAGTAGTGTATTAGTTGCCTTTCCTTTTTTCATTATTAATTTCTTGTCTTGATGTCTAATTTTAGTTTTTCTTTCTTTATATGCTATGTTCTGGGGATTAGGTTTTTTTTATTATTTCTAATTTTATTATTTTATTGTTATTTTTTGAGGAAATTCTTTCTTTAGACCTTCTCTATCTCAGAGACGTCGTCGTTAATTAATTTTTGGGAATTTCATTCGATATTTTTTCTCTTTTCATACCCAAGGAGGGATGAAAAAGAGTTTACCAAGAAGGAACATTACTCATCTATTTTGATTGATTTTGAGGAACTGTTTTCATACCCAAGGAGGGATGAAAAAGAGTTTACCTAGAAGGAACATTACTCATCTATTTTGATTGATTTTGAGGAACTGTTACTAAATATTTACTTTTTATTTATGCATTATTTTTTTACTTTAACTTTTATTAATTTATTATTTAATATGAATAGCGCGACACAGTCTCCAATATTGTCATCAGTATTTATTATTTTATATTATGATGTTTTGGCCTAATGATTAATATTTTTCCTAATTAATAAAAATCCAAGACCCTGTGGAAGCCCGATTTTTATACCTATGTTTACGTCTGATCTTTATGTTATTTAATTGCCCAATATTTATTTTTAATTTGGAGTGAACATCGTATGTTTTAAAATTTCCTACCCTCATCTGATGAAAATTCATTCATTTGCCCATAATGATACTTGTTTTGCTTTTCATTTCTTGTAACATCTTATGTTCCCCTTTTTGTCTTAATTAAATTGAACTTAATGTAGGGATTTTGTTTGAGACATAAGCTATTAGCTTACTCTATTGTTGTTCTAATAATCTTGTACCGCGTACCCTGTCGACCCTTTTTCACCTTTTGTATGTTTGCCCATACTGATACTTGTTTTGCTTTTCATTTCTTGTAACATCTTATTTTCCCCTATTTGTCTTAATTAAATTGAACTTGCTGTAGGGATTTTGTTTGAGACATAAGCTATTATAATATTATTTATATTGATTGTTTAACTGTTTTTGGTCTTATTCTACATAAGTTTTGGTATTAGAGAGGTTAGTTAGCTTCTAAGTATGCCCCTTTGTTAAATTATTGTTCTTCTCCCATTAATTATGCTTGCTTATTTTTCATAACATTATTAGTTGCTGTACGTTTGCCCATAATGATACTTGTTTTGCTTTTCATTTCTTGTAACATCTTATTTTCCCCTTTTTGTCTTAATTAAATTGAACTTGCTGTAGAGATTTTGTTTGAGGTTTGAGACATAAGATATTATAATATTACTTATATTGATTGTTCAACTGTTTTTGGTCATATTCTAAATAAGTTTTAGTATTAGAGAGGTTAGTTAGCTTCTAAGTATGCCCCTTTGTTAAATTATTGTTCTTTTCTCATTAATTATGCTTGCTTATTTTTCATACCATCATTAGTTGCCTTTACTTTTTTTCATTATTAATTTCTTATCTTGATGTCCAATTTTAGTTTTTCTTTCTTTATATGCTATGTTCTGGGGCTTAGGTTTTTTTTATTTCTAATTTTATTATTTTATTGTTATTTTTTGAGGAAATTCTTTCTTTAGACCTTCTCTATCTCAGACGTAGATTATATTTCAGTATTTTATTATTTTAATTTGATTAATTATTTATCCAAGACCCTAACCTTTACCATTTGATCTTGTTATACATTATTATTGTCTTTTTCTTTGGTCCTTACTTCCTCTCGTTATTTTTCGCTACATTCACATTTCAATTTACTTTATTAATTTTGCACCTCTTTCATTACATCATGTACTTTATTCTTCTCCTTTTCCTCTGGTTGATGGCTCCTAGTCTGCTTCAGACACCTTGCTCACTGGTGTCGTCGGATTAGTACCAGGGTCGGTACTCCCCAAGGCGGGATGATGACAGGATATACCTATCCTTGCCCTGGTGCATTCGACGGCATAACTACATTATACCATAATAAATACAGTGAGCTAAGATCTGAAGTAGCAACCACAAAGTGGTGGGAGAACCATCAACCATTTCGCCAGCACCTGAGAGCTCCTCACTGGAGGGCTCGTCAGACTGTGTTTGGCCGGCGCTCGGATTATTATTGGCGGTGGGATCTACCTTTCATTTTCCTTCTAATTCTCCCAGGGTCTTGGATCACCTTTGACTATTTTGAATACTATTCTATCTTGTTCAAATGTCTCAATAATAAATGAACAAGTAGCTCATCTTGAATTAATATTAACTTAATAAATATTTCTCATTATAATAAATCACCCCATAATAAAACAAATAACTGTTCATTAATTTCCTCAATCGAAGTGTTTTCATTTATCCTCTCGCCACGGGCCAAATAACCCCGTGACAATCTCGAGAAGTACATAACGTAACTGAAAAATTTTTGCGGTGTAATTTTTTAAATTTTTTCTTCTTTCATATGAGTAAATATTTGAAAATCATGAGAATTGTCAATTACAGTAAAATATCTAAAAGACTCGATTTTGGCCATGGAAACTGAACGGTGGGTGGTGGTGGGGGTGGTGTTGT
>NW_007384049.1:0-277 GCF_000475195.1 Diaphorina citri | reverse complement strand
TTTATGAATTTGATTGATACTTCGTTGTATGCTTATTTTACGATGTCGACTTTATTTTTCGCTTTCCCTTAGTTTTTGTAACTTTAATCATTTATCGTGATTTTATTTACTATGTTGACTACTTTTATTATCATCTTAAACATATTTAGCTTACTCTATTGTTGTTCTAATAATCTTGTACCGCGTACCCTGTCGACCTTTTTTTTTTTTTGTACGTTTGCCCATAATGATACTTGTTTTGCTTTTCATTTCTTGTAACATCTTATTTTCCCCTTTT
>NW_007384048.1:2963-4342 GCF_000475195.1 Diaphorina citri | reverse complement strand
AAAAAAAAAAAAAAAAAAAAAAAAAAAACTCGTTTTGTATGTAGTGATGGGTAAATACCCGGGTATTTTCAAGAAGCGCCTTAGTCGAATTGTGCCCGGGAAATTAAAAAATAAATAAAGTGACGATGTTTTTTGTTTATTTTTCTTCTTTTTTTTTAAATACCCGGGTAAATACCCAATTTTTATTTACCCACCAGTGGGTATTTACCCAAGACCCATCACTATTTGTATGTCAATGTGGTTTTTAACTATACCTACTGACCAAACGGGGATTTTGGGATCCGCCATTCAAACCCTTGTTCTTTTGCTTACCAAACTAGGAATTGAACTCTCGGAGACTTACCTGTGTCAACGGATTGGTATTGGTGGTAAGTATGCCATGGAATTGTCGATCCTTAGCTATTCTCAATATTTCTTCTTCCATCGCTGTTATGATTTGAACGTTCTCTTTGCCGTTAAGTGATTTCTCTGTGCCCATCATGAAACTGTGGAGGATGGTGCCTTTCTCTTTTGGTAGCTGAGATTCAGAGTACACTCAGCTTATCCACTTCACTTATATCTACTCTTCTTGTTCACTTGTCACTTCAATTATATCTACTCTTCTTTCTTCACTTGTTACTTCACTTGGGTCTACTCTTCTTTCTTCACTTACCTGGTCTACTTCACCAGGTTTGTAGCAGAGTACACTCAGCTTATCCACTTCACTTATATCTACTCTTCTTGTTCACTTGTCACTTCAATTATATCTACTCTTCTTTCTTCACTAACTTGTTACTTCACTTAGATCTACTCTGTTACCTCGTATTTCTTCACTTGTTACTTGACTTAGGTCTACTCTTCTTTCTTCACTTACCTGGTCTACTTCACCAGGTTTGTAGCAGAGTACACTCAGCTTATCCACTTTACTTATATCTACTCTTCTTTCTTCACTTGTTACTTCACTTAGGTCTACTCTTCTTTCTTCACTTACCTGGTCTACTTCACCAGGTTTGTTGCAGAGTACACTCAGCTTATCCACTTCACTTAGTTTACTCAGGGCGGCCTCTACTTCACTTAGGTCGACGCGGTTGCCACGGATCTTGACTTGCGAGTCAGTGCGACCCTCGTACAGGAGAATGTCGTCGACTATGCGGCCGTAGTCTCCGGTTTTGTACATGCGACGATATTCTGCGGATCAAAATGTGTAGATTGGTTATTTTTATGCTATCGTATAAAATCGAGATCCACTCATTCACACACTGATTGCTCTATCTCCAGAACTCCAACACCTGGAAATCCTTGCCAGCCTAGTTAGCTTAGTTGGTAGTGTGTCTGCCTTGTAAGCGCTAGGCCGCGGGTTCGATTCCCGCCCGGAGCGGATTTTATTCTGATGGGATAAC
>NW_007384048.1:0-2953 GCF_000475195.1 Diaphorina citri | reverse complement strand
CTTCCTTCTCTCTTCGATTTCGGGACGATAAGACCATAGCAGTTGCAGTTCCCTCTGTCAAACCTCTTAAAAAAAAGTAAAAAAAAAAAACTAGAAATCCGAAATTTGTTTTAAATTGCTACAAAGAGAGAAATCTGCCGAAATCCAAACCGAACTCCAGTTATGATCGATTTTTCCGGGCGAAGCAAGAGCAACCTTATTTTAAAAAAGAGTATGCCTCTCATCCGATGGGCGAGAAGGGACACAATCGATAAGACCATAGCAGTTGCAGTTCCCTCTGTCAAACCTCTTAAAAAAAAAAAAAACCTAGAAATCCGAAATTTGTTTTAAATTGCTACAAAGATATAAATATGCCGAAATCCAAACCGAACTCCAGTTATGATCGATTTTTCGGGGCGAAGCAAGAGCAACCTTATTTTAAAAAAGAGTATGCCTCTCATCAGATGGGCGAGAAGGGACACGCCGAAATCCAAACCGAACTCCAGTTATGATCGATTTTTCCGGGCGAAGCAAGAGCAACCTTATTTTAAAAAAGAGTATGTCTCTCATCAGATGGGCGAGAAGGGACACAATTTTTCCCATTTAGATGTTGGGTCAACACGGGAACACCAGAAAGTAAGCCGTTAAAATACCTAGGTAATTACAATCTGAAAAAGAGTGCAAATTTTTGTCGATTATGGGATTCGAGCCCACTTTATACGAAGGGACACAATTCTTCCCATTTATATGTTGGGTCAACACGAGAACACCAGAAAGTAACCCGTTAAAATACCTAGGTAATTACAATCCGTAAAAGAGTGCAAATTTTTGTCAATTCTGGGATTCGAGCCCACTTTATACTCACTTACTTCTTTTAGTTCTTCATGGAAGGGACACAATTCTTCCCATTTATATGTTGGGTCAACACGAGAACACCAGAAAGTAACCCGTTAAAATACCTAGGTAATTACAATCTGTAAAAGAGTGCAAATTTTAGTCGATTATGGGATTCGAGCCCACTTTATACTCACCTACTTCTTTTAGTTCTTCATAACTTCAAGGTTACTTACCATTGTTGGACGTGAAATTGTTCACGATAAACCGGTCCGGGTCACGACCGTTGACATAACCGGCCGCTATGTTTCGACCACAGGCGTAGATCTCACCAACATCGCCCAGGGGAACCGGTTTTTGTTGAGTGTCCAACAGGAAGATGTGGGTGTTGTCTATAGCTTTACCTGGGGTTCTTCATAACTTCAAGGTTACTTACCATTGTTGGACGTGAAATTGTTCACGATAAACCGGTCCGGGTCACGACCGTTGACATAACCGGCCGCTATGTTTCGACCACAGGCGTAGATCTCACCAACATCGCCCAGGGGAACCGGTTTTTGTTGAGTGTCCAACAGGAAGATGTGCGTGTTGTCTATAGCTTTACCTGGGAGGGAAAATGAAGGGGCAATTAATTGGAGTTGAAGGCGCAATCATCGCCCAGGGGAACCGGTTTCTGTTGAGTGTCTATCAGGAAGATGTGCGTGTTGTCTATGGCTTTACCTGGTGAGAAAATGAAGGGGCAGTGAGTGAGAATAGAAGAAAAAGTGAAAATTAGGGAGTTAGATTTTTTAAGTCTTCTTAGACGAGAATACAGCAGGGGAGGTCTTGTTGTTCCGAAATTGGAGAAAGAAGGAAAGGCTAGAAAAAAAGACAGCATTTTCGAGAATTGAACTTTATCTGTTTGGGATAAAATCCAACCCCGCAATCGAATCCGCGAGTGCTTTCAATATTATAGGTCCGGTACCTTCCAAGCTAACTTGATCATAGGCTTGTAGAAAGACATATTAATGTTTCAAGATTTGCACATTGCATATACACTAAAGTTTTTAGGCGTTCATACAAGTATTTATGTCGTGAATCGTGTACTTTTGGTGGAAATGTTTGTTTCACCTTTCTATGTATTTTTATTCTATTATTTCTAAGTTGACATGCCTATTTAGAAATGTTTAGCCGTAACTCGTAGGTAGGTATTGGAAAAAAAGCCTTGAAGTAATGCCACACTTTGCCTTGGCAGTGTATAGCATCCCATTGAAAAAAAAGGCAGCCCACTTAATTTAGACTTTTTTAAAGGCGCGCTTCTTCTTCTTCTTCTTTGCCTTTTCCCGTTCAAACGGGGCCGGTATTATTACTTTGTCAAAGTGATGTTCAGATATTATCAGATTTTTGTTCATTGTAGAGCCAGTGGTATCAGAATTCAGAACTAGGTACCTAATACCTACTGGTGAACTTACAAATATAGGTAGGGCCTCTTTTGTAAAAAGAAGAAAAAAAATCTCCACTTATATCCAACTGTCTATTTTTGTTTTCAAAGCTCTTAAAAAAGGGTATTTTACTAGAAGTACAAATAATGATGGTCGTAAAAAAGTTCTACACGTACATAGAAAGGCTTAGTAGTGATTAGTCAATTTTATAGGTACTAGTGATTAGTTATTTTATAGACAGAGGCAATAATTTATTGGTGTAACTTAGGTACCTAATTGCAGTAGGACATGAAATAACATTGATGGCTTAGTTACTTTACAAATGAAATATTATGAGTGAATGTGATACTGTGTGATTAAAAAAGAAAAAAAGGAAACAAATTGGACTGCTGAAACTCTCCAAGAGATGCATTTATTTTTAGCTAAATCATCATTAGGTATAAGGGATGGGCTATTCAGTAGGACATGAAATAACATTGATGGCTTAGTTACTTTACAAATGAAATATTATGAGTGAATGTGATACAGTGTGATTAAAAAAGAAAGAAAAAAAAAAGAAACAAATTGGACTGCTGAAACTCTCCAAGAGATGCACTTTTTTTTCAGCTAAATCATCTTTGGGTATAGGGATGGGCTATTCATTTTAGGGCAAAGTCACAATTTTGGGTCCGGGTTGTGTTTTTTTAAGGGTTATGGTAGAAGGCACTGTAACTGCTAAG
>NW_007384047.1:3136-4344 GCF_000475195.1 Diaphorina citri | reverse complement strand
CAATAATCCCGCCTTTTGTTAAATTTGTACTTTATGTATTGTATGAATTTTCAACAATAAAGAGTTTATTATTATTATAGGTATAAACCTATAAAGATTGGGTATTTTCCGTATAGTTAAGTACGTATAGAGATTGAGGATATTGTGTTTCATGTTGTCCTTGTCCATATTCTTTATTCTTTTCTTTTTTCAAATTCTTTCTCTTTCTTTATTTTTCTTTCTCTTTCTTTATTTTTATTTATTTTCCTAGAAGTTCCTCGTTTCCACATAAAAGGTTGGGGACTTACCTACCTGTTTCCAGACTTACTTTGACTTTTCTTCTTCTTCTTCTGCTACTTCTTCTGCTGCTTCTTCTTCTGCTTCTTCTTCTTCTGCTTCTTCTTCTGCTGCTTCTTCTTCTCCTTCTTCTTCTGCTTCTTCTTCTGCTACTTCTTCTTCTGCTGCTGCTTCTTCTGCTGCTTCTTCTTCTGCTTCTTCTTCTTCTGCTTCTCCTTCTTCTGCTGCTTCTGCTGCTTCTTCTTCTGCTTCTTCTTCTTCTTCTGCTGCTTCTGCTTCATCTTCTTCTTCTTATGCTTCTTCTTCTTCTGGGGATTAACGTCACTACACGAGGATAACTGCCAAGGTCTTCGGTGACGGAGGTGTACACTCCATTTGGCGACAAGCTACCTGTCTCCTCCTCAGTCTTCACATTAACCTCTCCATGATTGGCTGGCTTTCTTCTTTCTTCGGGACGATAAGGCCTTTGTAGTTACAGTTCTGTCTATCAAACCTATTGGAAGAGAGAAAGAAAGAGAGAGAGAGAGAGAGAGAGAGAGAGAGAGAGAGAGAGAGAGAGAGGGAGGGAGAGAGAGAAGCATGACGTAAAGCAGACGTTTTAACCGAAAATTTTCCATCTCAGCTTAGGATTTAAGTATACTTATTTAAGTACTTACCTTTACAAAGCGACGACTTTGCCGAATAAGAGGGACTTTGTTTATACTTATTCAGTATTGGTACCTATGTGTATAGATTATACTTACTATATCTAAGTATATACTTAAATATCAAGACGAGACTGAAATGTCTCCTATCCCCTCCCCTCCTCTCCTTTGATATGAGAACACATAAGAATTTGTATACCGGGTGACACAGAAGTTGGATGATCCCTCGTCATGCGAGAGCATTGGATACGACTTAGGGGGGGGGGGGGGGAAGGGGGGTTTTCGGTT
>NW_007384047.1:0-2600 GCF_000475195.1 Diaphorina citri | reverse complement strand
GCCGTTTTTTTTTTTTTTTTTTTTTTTTTTTTTGAGCAAGTTGTTCCATTATACTGGGTTCAGGCACTCTTATACGGTACCCTAGGTCAGGCAGCTCGACACTTTAATATATGTAGCATTCCAACAACCTAAGAGATAAAAACTAATGATCCAATAATAGAGTTCTTCCACCCTAACTTGTGGCACCATATCCCTAATTTTTTTCTCTGTGTAGGTACCTTATAAAATGTCTGACCTCGATTAGACTGCGAGGGTGGGGTTAAAGACACTTTTTATTAGTCCTATCTCAGCAAGATAAACATTTAAACACGGTGTATTCTATTCTATTATTTTTCATTGTATTCTATTTTCTTTCCAAAAACTCCTGAACGTAAAACGCAAATGGGATTTTTGAACTTTTTGAGGGACAAAAAAAAAAGTTTTAAACATTCTCTTTCTCTCTCTCCCTCTCCCTCTCTCTCTCTCTCAACGTGGTAGGAATCCAAAGGTAATCAAAACGTGTGTACAATAAAAGATAAGGATAAGAGAAACCATGTTGGGATTCAAATTTTGTATTTAATTTCTAGCCGAAACCTACCTCATTCTCCCCTCTCTCCCACCCTCAAATCTTCCCCTACCTCCTACCCAATTTATAATCATTTTTTTACTTTCCTTATCCTATAGGAAGGAAAGTAATGTAGTCGGGTCAAATTTTCGATGGTCAGTTTTTAGTGCCAAACACGTTTTGAGGTCCCTAGAGCCTAAATGCAAAGTTTCAGCCATTGGTCCGTGTGTGTGTGTGTCTGTCTGTAAACGAAATATCTCGAGAACGGTAAGAGCTAGAGACTTGAAATTTGGTATGTAGCTGTCAAATGTGACAAGGATGCGACACGAAACTTTTGGTTAAGACCGGTGTAACGCTTGGCGGCATTTTACTGCTTTTTGGCGGTTTTCGGTGTAATTTAACAATATCTCGGGAACGGTATAAGCTAGAGACTTGAAATTTGGTATGTAGTTCACAAATGTGACAAGGATGCAACACAAAACGTTTGATTGAGATGGTTGCTGCGCTTGGCGGTATTTTGACCGCTTTTGGACAGATTTCGACCGTTTTTTGACGGTTTTCAGCTATAGCGACAAAACGGTTGGAGATATTGTAAAAGTTAGGGTAAAAGGACAGTCAAATAAGCATCATTCAATAGGATAAGGAAAGTCGTGTGATGTTCACATTGACCGCTTTTGGACAGATTTCGACCGTTTTTTGACGGTTTTCAGCTATAGCGACAAAACGGTTGGAGATATTGTAAAAGTTAGGGTGAAAGGACAGTCAAATAAGCATCATTCAATAGGATAAGGAAAGTCGTGTGATGTTCACGGCAGATTTTTATTATTATTATTCTTATTCTTATTATTTTTTCTAACCCATGATGGTCGAAATCATGGCCATATAAGAGTTCATTCACCTTTATAAATGCAAAACCTTTGTCAAGAAAAAATGTAGTGGAAAAACTTTATGATGCAATTACTTTGGTAACTACACTGTCGGGCAAAGAAAGCGACACACCCCTATTTTTTTGGTTTTTCTCGAACTACTGATGCTGCTCAGTGTTAGAATTTTTTCGGTAAAATCATGTTTCTGGAGATAAATGTTAACGTAACTTTTTTTCTCCTCAATATTTTTTCGCCATTTTTTAATCAGGTGCTTTAGGAAAGAACACAGAACATTTATTAATTTACTACTGGTAAAAATTAGGAAAATTCTCTGGGCCCCAACCGGAACTTTTTAAAGATCGTTCTTTTTTACCATTAGTTGAATAGGGCAAAAATGGACTTTTTTAGAAAAGTTCCGGCTGGGGCCCAGAGAATTTTTCTAATATTTACCAGTTTAATGTTCTGTGTTCTTTTCTAAAGCACCTGGTTCAAAAATGGTGAGAAAATATTGAGGAGAAAAAAAGTTACGTTAACATTTATCTCCAGAAACATTCATTTTCAGCATAAAACTGATAATAATTGTGTTTCATTTTTCTTTTTTTACTCACAGGGTATGTAGGTACCTATGCGGTCTTGTGGAATAAGTTTTAAACTTTACAGCAAAAAAAAAAGAAAAATAATCAATAATGGTTTTGCCGAAAAAAATTGAACACTGAACAGCAGTTTGAGAAAAACCAAAAAAATAGGGGTGTCCCGCGTTCATTGCGCGACAGTGTAGGTATTACCCAAAGGATAATGTACCTACATAAAAGGATAGTGGAAACAAAATTCCAAGGAAAATGTAACAACGAAAATGAAAAATAGCAATGAAGGCTGAAAAATGAGGCTTTGCTTGAGTACTTTTTATAAATAAAGCTTATAAACTGTAACCGATTCTCAAAGGAATTCTGGGAAAATTGGACAAGTTTCACGATTTTCTAGGAAATAGGGAGAAACTATGATGGAAAATAATAATTTTATTAATATCATAACTAAAAATATGAAAACGCAGTGAAGTTAAATCATTATCAAAAAGATCATAATAATAACATAAAAAAATGAGCACGTGGAAAATTTATGAAACTTTTTTTTTCCGGAAATGAAAATAATATACAAATAAATAAACTAATAAACTACTAATAATAATAATA
>NW_007384046.1:0-4345 GCF_000475195.1 Diaphorina citri | reverse complement strand
TCCCTCATTAGACCCCAGAGCGAGCTCTCTGGCCTAGGTGGCACCTCTTGGTATCCTCTCAATGGAATAATATATGGAGTCACAGCTTTCTCAGGAATAAACCTGATTGTGCGGACTTTCTAGAGCTGCTGCAGGTGAATTTTAGAGAAACTGAAGAGGTTGAAATATACCAGTGAGGTTACTTCTAGGTTCCATCAAGGCCCCCGGAGAGCAGACTCTAAATCCCTCTAGACCCTTCGATTCGGAGGTCCTGAGCCAAGCCCTTGGAGGTTATTCAAATCTTTCTGGTTGGTCGGTTTCTGGTTGGTACATCTCGATGGGTGATATGCCATATTGTTCTCATCCAGTGATTTGCTCTTCTGACATTCACCTGGAGTGTTTCTCGTGGATGTCATTCTTCTTGGATGATCGCCCGTTTTGTCTTTTGTCATTGGCATCTCTGGAATTTTAGGAGTCGTTGTCCTTGGTTTAGGATCTTTCTGAGAAGATCCTGTGTCACCATCTCCAGTGATCTTCCGGTGCTGTTTACTTCCGCGACTGTTACTTCCTTGAGAGCAAGGTTTTTTACAAATATGACAGGCACAGGGAGCGTTTTCCTTTGGTGTTTGCACCGCTGATATGGTACTGTAACTGTTGGCAGTACTGGAGAGGGACTGATCGGACACTTTGGATTTGTGTGAACAGACTCTTGGATTTGTTGCTGAACAGACTCTTGGCTTTGTTGTTGAACGGCATACGATGACTTGTTTGTTTGGATTCTCGTTATGTTTGCAAGAATTGAGCGTTGATTTAGTTGAAGCATGTGAATCCTCTTTTTCAACAGGTTGAATGGTGTTGGAATCTTGCTGTATGATGCGTGGTTTCACTCGTGTGTAGGATTTGTATCTGGGTTTTATTGACCAGCAAGACGTGGGGTTTGATGATACTGATGTCAGATCTTCATATTTGACTAAAGTTTGGACAATGGGTGGGACCTCTTTGACTACCGTTTGGAGGTTATTCAAATCTTTCTGGTTGGCCGGTATTCTGACATGTGTGCACGAATTGAATTTTGATTTTGTTGAAGAATGAAACTTTCGCTTTGATGACGATGATTTGAGATCATATTCTTTGACCGATTGGACTCTGTTTTGTTTAGATGATGACGTCACTTCGTTTGGTTTGGATGACGTCACATCTCGTGATGCAGATGGTACTTTGTCTCCTGATGGTGAGGCATCGCTCTGGCGAGATTTCTTCATGGGTGTGTGCATCCTCATGGATGTTTTCCTCTTAAGCATTCTCTTGGACATATTTCTTGTACCTCTTGGTGTGTAGCTTCGTTGATTAGTTCTACATTTGCTACAATTGCACCTGGACAGTTTGCCCATGTTCACCTTGTTTTCCTTCTTCAGAAAAACATATTTAACATGGAACTCCAATATGTTACAAAAAATTTAATACCTTTCGGAGATTTTTCAAGAGTCCGTGTGATTGAAGCTCTTTTGGCCAGAAGAAACAATGAAGTTCACCTTTATCCTACCAAATATTTTTGTTTGAAGTGAGTAAATGACTTTTTTTATTTTACTTTCGATGTTTCCTGTAAGTCCGCTAGAAAAATTAAAAAAAAAAAAGAAGAAAACAGAAGAAACACATAAAGAACTTACTTGTAACCCTGTGGTGATCTGTTCTGCACCGTTTGGTAAAAACAATTTCTGTCTAATGTTTGGTGCTAACAATTGTCTGAAACAGAAGAGGCATGTGGTTAGTGAAATAGAAGGGGCATGTGGTTAGGGGAATAGAAGAGGCATGTGGTTGGTGAAATTGAAGAGGCATGTGGTTAGTGGAATAGAAAGGACATGTGGTTAGTGAAACCCCACAAAAACACAAATGTAAAAAAAGGCCAAGTTCCTATCCAAAAATGTCGGCCCTTAAAAGTGGTGAGATCAGAAAATTAAGGCCAAGTCTGCATTCCCAATTTTTCGTGTCTGTGAAAATGCTGGATCTCAATTCCTTCAACCTTCTCTCAATTTCAACTTGGCAATGTTTTTGTTTCTCAAATTAATACCTAAATACGGTACCTATTATTAACATGAAAATAAAAGGAAACACATTTTCACATTTGTGTTTTTGTGGGGGATCTCAATCTTTTTTTCCCACTATTTACACATTAGTAGGTACAGATCTCCTTATTACCTAGCTATTTTCGACCTTTTGAAAATTTTCCGTGAGTTGTTGTTGATGTTTTTGTTGTAGTTGTTGTTGTTGTTGTGGGGCGTCCCACCCGTTAACCGCGGCCTCCCCCCCCCCCAAACCCGATGCTGGATACGCCCATGATCCTAGTAATTCCCAAAATACATCTCTCGATGGCCCTCTGGGTAAATCGCAATTTTTAGTCCGTCCTTCCTTTATTATTACAATGTAAATGTAAATGCAGTTTTTTTGTGTTATTATGTCACAACTTTGGTGCTCACTGCAGCATTGTAGGATTTTCCCAATATCTCAATAATCCTAAAATCCAATGTTTACCTACCATGCTGGCACCGGTCGCTATGCGCATTTATATGTCATAGCTACTCATTTTCCTCACGAGGCTGAGTGGGCCCCGCAACAGCCGGAATCAATCCTTTGCATGATACAAATTTCTTGACCCCGCCGGGAATCGAACCCGGGTCTCCCGCGTGCAAGGCGAGCGCAGTGACCACTGCGCCATGGGAGCTGACCGCAAGGCGAGCGCAGTGACCACTACGTCATGGGAGCACTAACTATCGTTGTAGACTTGAGGGTATATTGTAGATATAGGTATGTACCTACTATGTAATGTTCCTCTAGAAATCCTGTATATTTTAGGGGGGAAGGAAACATGAACTTTTAACTATAAACATGATGTATGCATGCATGATTACCTATGTAATATGTTTATAATGTATGCAGACTTAGATGTCATACACGGAACTTCTAGAAGCGGCTGAAATTTGCTCTCCCAAGATTTTGTTGAGTGGAAAAAAAGTTTCATGTCAGAATAATAAAATACCTAATGTTAATGCCGTTTCAGTTATGTACAGGGTGTCCCATGATAATTGTCCATAAGCCCCCATGCCACCATAGTTTACATTTCACATCACGGATATTGGACCTAACATACCTTTACCCCTGTCACAAGTGATGTATCAACCTAAACTTGGTATTTCTCATTCATTTACTGTTTTAATTGTGTTTATGTTCAACTCTCTTATATAATTTATTATGATGTCAAAATATACGTTCATACGATTAATGATAATATCTAGGTACTTATCATTCATTATTTTCTTTTATGGCCAACCTCAGTGGTCACTGACTGAGTGGTGATTAGCACGGTGAAATCGAATCTGGATCTGGAGGTTGGTGGTTCGAATTCAAGTCAAGCCATACTATTTAGCATAGTATATAAAATGGGGAACGACATTTTTGACAAACATTTAAGCTTACCTAACACTATTAAAATTCCTTTTGATACTGTCTTTTTTTAGGATTCAGTTCAAAATGACCCTAAAAGATTACACAGAGTGCAGAGACTGCGGGAGAGAAAACTTTTCCTCGCTCGCCTAATATTTGAGTTTCGTTTATGTTTTTAGTTTGATCACTACAAGTTCGGCCATGCCTTTTCCACAAGTTTGGCCATGCCTCGGGATGAACTAGCGGGATTCCGGAGCGAAGCGACGGAATTCAGCTAGTATAACATAAAAACATCCAATAACTTATTTTATCAGCATAAAGATTCTAACTATCGTTGTAGACTTGAGGGTATATTGTAGATAGGTATGTACCTTGTACCTACTATGTAATGTTCCTCTAGAAATCCTGTATATTTTAGGGGGGAAGGAAACATGAACTTTGAACTATAAACATGATGTATGCATACATGATTACCTATGTAATATGTTTATAATGTATGCTGAGTCAGTCGTAAAATAAGCAATTTTCAAACCGTTTTTTCTACCCCTTCCGGTTAAGCTGGAACTTCGAAATTTCGCAGGTATAATAAGAAAATATATAGGTTAACATATGGTCCAAATTTCGTGAGATTACATTGAAAATTGACGGAGTTATGATAGGGGTAAAAATGCGTCGAAATGTTTCGTGTCATATACACACTGGCGTGCTCAGGCCGGAACTTGGCCTGGCGCACTGCCGTGCGCCTAGATAGAAGGGATAAGTGGTTATTGAACGAAGCGAATTCTAAGTTTCGACAATTTTACATTTCTTTTATTCGAGTATACCAACTGTACACTCTGTACACTTGTTCCGATTGTTCAATCATTTGTCTGTCGATCTTTGGGTACATTCCTTTTAGTGTGTCAAAATCTGCAGTGTGGAAATTTGA
>NW_007384045.1:3618-4347 GCF_000475195.1 Diaphorina citri | reverse complement strand
TACATATTATAATACTATTATGTATTTTTTTTTTTTCTTTTTTTGACGTTGTGCATCGCCACTGGGCCCCTATTTCTGTCGCGAGACTTATTGCTCTTCGACGATACGGTTTGGAACTGCGGCTCTCTCTCTCTCTTGCTCTCTTTCTCTCTTGCTCTTTTTTTTCTCTCTCTCTCTCTCTCTCCCTCCCATGCTCTCTTGCCCTCTCTCATTCTCTCTCTCTCTTGCCCTTTCTCATTCTCTCTCTCTCTCTCTTGCTCTTTTTCTTTCTCTCTTGCTCTTTTTCTTTCTCTCTCTCTCCCATGCTCTCTTGCCCTCTCTCATTCTCTCTCTCTCTTGCCCTTGTATTCTCCTGTATGAATGGAGTATAATTTGTTTGAATGGGCTCGGGAGTTTGTTTAGCATGTTATGTTGGTTCTTTGATTTTTTTCCCTTGTTTAGCCTACCTGTGACTTCTTTTACATGTGATGTTACGGGCGTTTCAACCACCAAGGTCATAGCTACCAGAGTTAGGATTTACAGTGGTTCAATAAACTGGAGAACTCTGAAAAAAGGACTTCTATGGGGCTCCCAAACGCCCAATGGGGTCCAAAATGTAGTGAGCAAATGCCCTGTTGATGATCAGTGATGTACCATATGTCCTTAAAATGAATAAACTGTTGAGATAGTTATAGCGAAACGAAGAATTTGTCAAAAGGGGGCTCCCGAAGTTTCGATTGAGGCCAAAAA
>NW_007384045.1:0-3407 GCF_000475195.1 Diaphorina citri | reverse complement strand
AAAAAAAAAAAAAAAAAACCCCCGAAAACATGAACTTTATCGAACATTCAAATAAAAAAAAAAAAAAAAAAAAAAAAAAAAAAACATTAATAGGTAAAAAGAGCTGGTGCTGTTCCAGATTTTTTCCCCCAACATTTTAATTAAATGAAAAAAAAATTAAACTCTCATAGTGATTATGTTCAGTAACATAAGTTTTGCTTACCTAGGTGTTTTAGTTTTTATTTAAACTTTTTTAATTTGATGAAATGTTCATGTACAGCACATTGACTTTTGAACTGCGTCGACTTTTTCGACAATATTAGGACACAAAGTTGTCGTGACGTCAGTAATTACTGTCGTTTCCATTGCTTCAATATATTGAGAATTTGAGGTAGCTATTATTGTGGTCAACGAGTCAATGCACTTAGCTAGTCTGCACCTCCCACCCACACTGTCCTTCCCTCATCCCACCTCATCCTATTTCTTCTTCCGACATACTTTTGCTTTTTCTTTTCCTACTTCTTCATTCCATTCCATTACTTCTCTTCTATTCATATTCCTTTTCTTCTTCCTCTTTCCTCTCCACCTTTTAATTTTTTGTTTCTACTTCATCCACCCTTCTTTCCGTCAATGCACTTAGCTAGTCTGCACCTCCCACCCACACTGTCCTTCCCTCATCCCACCTCCTATTTCTTCTTCCGACTTACTTTTGCTCTTTCTTTTCCTACTTCTCCACTTCTTCATTCCATTCCATTACTTCTCTTCTATTCATATTCCTTTTCTTCTTCCTCTTTCCTCTCCACCTTTTAATTTTTTGTTTCTACTTCATCCACCCTTCTTTCCTCTCCTTTCCTTCTCATCCTCTTTCTTTCCTCGTCCAATCTCTTTCCCCTCTTCGTGTGCTTACAATTCGTATCATTTATAAGGTCTTACCTACAGACTCCCGACAACATTTTGGTAGTAAGACTTGTAAGTACTTACTTACTCCTGGTCATGTATACCCGAGTCGGTATTTAAACTCTTTAAGATTCTGCCTCCATATGTTTATAATGTTTCTGTCCAGTGCATCTTCCATGGTCATATTTAAGACTCAAGACAAGTTCTTCTAATTGGTCAATGGTTCTCATTTGGTGTTTCTCTTGTAGTCTAGTTCACTAGATGGTCAGTTTGGTGTACCTATGTTTACCGTTCGGTGATACCTTATTATATTTTGGTATCACCAGTTTTACGGTTCGGTGTATGTATCTTTTATTATGCTTACACTTTGGTTCTTTGGTTTAAATATGGTTCATTATAGGTACTTTGGTTCTTATAATTTGCTAGTACCTATGTATAAAGTATAGTACCTATGTATTTGTATAGTTTGGTTTCTAGCTGATTTGACATTTCATTGTTCTTCACGCAATCCATGTGGTCAAAGTATAGTACCTATGTATTTGTATAGTTTGGTTTCTAGCTGATTTGACATTTCATTGTTCTTCACGCAATCCATGTGGTCAGGTAGGTAGTGGGTTAAACTTCGTCACCACATACCTGCCTCGGTGGTATAGTGGTCAAGGCGCTCGCCTGGTAATCGGGAAGGCGGGGGTTCGATTCCAAAACCGAAGCATGCAATTTTATCCTCCTCGGCATATTCAAGAATTGGACTAAAATAGCTTTTGTACTAATGCCAACCTACATAGTTAGATTGGAGGATAGGGCGTCTGCCTTCTAAGCGTTAGGTCGTGGGCTGGGTTACCGCCCGGGGTGGATTTTATCCTCAAGAGACAAAGTTCGTTCTTAGAACGGTTGGCTTTCTCCTATTCTGTCTTCCTTCTCTCTTCGACTTCGGGACGATAAGTGTTACAGTTCCTTCTATCAAACCTCTCTCAGAAGATAAAAATAAATCAGTAGCCATTTTCCACTCCTTATTTTATTGCTCTTTAGAATGTACTCATAATAATAGTGCTTATTTATACTGCTCGCATAGGACTGTAAAGTCCCTTTACTCCAGCAGTAGGCTACTACTATTATTGTGGTCAAACTCTCAAATTATATTGAGGATATTAAACCTCTCTCAGAAGATAAAAACAAATCAGTACAGCTTTACCACTTTGACCATTTTCCACTCCTTATTTTATTGCTCTATAGAATGTAGATCGTTGATCAGTAGAGGATATTTCTAGCAGTTATATACTTTAAGCTCGGATTCAAACATAAACAGAACCACAATGCACTGAACACATCTCCCTGGAATATGCCTCGTTTGAATGTCAGTTTTTCAGATTGCACATCAGCATATCATAACAGAATACCTGGGTCCCGTTACCTACTGAGATATGAATATACTGAGGCTCTAGCCTAAATAGTTACTAATTTACTACGTTACAGCCATTTATAACGATATATCGAGCTACAGTCGAACCTGGATTAAAGATAACCAACTATTTTTTGTCTTGTATTTACTACGTTACAGCCATTTATAACGATATATCGAGCTACAGTCGAACCTGGATCCTGGATTAAAGATAACCAACTATTTTTTGTCTTCTCCTTCTTTTAAACCTGGATTAAAGATAACCAACTATTTTTTGTCTTGTCCTTCTTTTAGAGTTGAGAGGTTTGATAGAGGGAATTGTAACTGTTAAGGATCGGAACCTGGATTAAAGATAACCAACTATTTTTTGTCTTGTCCTTCTTTTAGAGTTGAGAGGTTTGATAGAGGGAATTGTAACTGTTAAGGTTTGATCGTCCTGAAACCGAAGAGCGAAGGAATAGGTGAAAGCCAGATGTTCCGAGAACAAACCTTATCTGTTGATAAAATCCGCCCTGGGTGGGCTTCCCCACCATGACGTTACGTCACGTGACGTGATAGTAGTGTGGCTGTCCTGAACGAAATTACCTATACAGTATTATGGGAAAACTTTGAACTACATCTTTCTGACTCCCCATGACTTCACGTGACGTGATGGTAGTGTTTCTAGCTTTCTACCTGTAGTACAGTAGTATTTATCCTAACCTATCCATTTGTTCAACAATCCAACCATTTATCCAAAGATAAAATACATGTTCGACTGTAGAAGCTTAACCCATAATCCAACCATTTATCCAAAGATAAAATACATGTTCGACTGTAGAAGCTTAACCCCTTCTTTAGCGCTGTTTTGCCCCTACACCTATAAGCCTCAGATGGACTTTTCGCCGAATGAGTTTATTTTAGGGCGACTTTTCGCCGAATGAGTTGACGTGACGGCGAAAAGTCCATTTGAGGCTTAGGTGTAGGGGCAAACAGCGCTAAAGGATGGACTTTCTGCTATTCTGCTATCGCCATTCGGCGAAAGCTAAAGACTGTTCTACAACAACAACAACAACAGATGGACTTTTTGTGACAAGGTTCGACCGAACTATATGTTTGGATCCTCTCATACACTGGTATCAGTATTCTCCTG
>NW_007384044.1:0-4350 GCF_000475195.1 Diaphorina citri | reverse complement strand
GACCCCGCCGGGAATCGAACCCGGGTCTCCCGCGTGCAAGGCGAGCGCAGTGACCACTACGCCATGGGAGCTGACTTGGCTCTATATTTTACTAGCCAAATTTTCTTTGGGGATGAGCTCTCTTTTTCAAGAGGTTTGACAGAGGGAACTGTAACTGCAATGGTCTTATCGTCCCGAAATCGAAGAGAGAAGGAAGACAGGATAGGAGAAAGCCAGCCGTTCCGAGAAAGAACATTATCCGTTCAGGATAAAATCCGCCCCGGGCGGGAATCCAACCCGCGGCCTTGCGCTTACAAGGCAGACGCACTAGACTAAGCACTAGACCAACTAAGCAAACTAGGCTGGCGATGAGCTCTTCATTTTGGGATGGATAATTGTAATTTTGTAATTGTAATTGTTATTTAACATTTTAAGTATACATATTTTTCATATAGATAGGTTAAATAAATTTCAAATTGCGTTTGCTGGTGGACATATCTCATTGATTAATGAGGACATAAACCTGCAGCCGGGAAAAGCCAGCAACACGTGATTGCCCTGATGCGGTCATCCATATCCGGATATACTAACCACGCGTACGTTGCTCAACTTTAGTGATCCCATTGTGGGAACTGGTGGTGTTAAACGAGCTATCCCTGCTGACACTTTTCAGTAACATGTTTTTACTTTCAATTCAATTCAATTCAAAAATTTATTTCTATTATTTCTAATGCAATGAGGAGGGAGAGGGGAAGAAAGAGAGGGGAGAGAGGGGAGGGAGGGAGAGAAAGAGATAGGCATTCACAGTTTTTCGTGTCTGCTGAAAATGCTGGATCTCAATTCCTTCAACCTTCTCTCAATTTCAACTTGGCAATCAAAGAGGTTTTAAGTTTTATTACATCAAGTACCTATTTACATTTTTACTATCATATTTCTATGAGGTAGATACTATTATTATTCACCGTACGGATCTACCAATTAGGTACATAGAATCCTTAGGGAGAGAAAGAGATAGGAAGACAGAGAAGCGAAGAGTAAAGAAAATTGAAAATATTAAAAGGGCAACGAAAAAAGAAAAAATAATAAATAAAAGAAAAAACTTCGCAAAGGAGAGAGAAAAAAAAACTAAATAAATTAAAAAAACGAAAGATTGGTTGGTAGGTAGGTAGATATAGGTATGATTTATGGTGACATGTTGTTTAACGTGGTAGGGATACTTGATAGGGAAGGTAAAAGAGGAGGAGGAGGAGAAGGAAGAGGAGAAGGAGGAGGAGGAGAAGGAGGAGAAGGAGGAGAAGGAGGAGAAGAAGGAGGAGGAGGAGGAGAAGATTCTTCTTCATTTCATAAGGAGGAGAAGGAGGAGTAGGAGGAAGATGAGGAGGAGAAGGAAGAGGAGGAAGATGAGGAGGAGAAGAAGTAGGAGGAGGAGAAGATTCTTCTTCATTTCATAAGGAGGAGAAGGAGGAGTAGGAGGAAGATGAGGAGGAGAAGGAAGAGGAGGAAGATGAGGAGGAGAAGGAAGAGGAGAAGAAGGAGGAGGAGAAGGAGGAGAAGAAGTAGGAGGAGGAGAAGATTCTTCTTCATTTAATAAGGAGGAGAAGGAGGAGTAGGAGGAAGATGAGGAGGAGAAGGAAGAGGAGAAGAAGGAAAAGGAGGAGGAGAGGGAGGAGAAGAGGACTCTTCTTCATTTCATATCTTGCTGCCTCTTTCCATTATCATCCGGTTTCCCCCATTTGGAATTGCATAATACTCTTAGGAAACTGTTTGACAGGGTGTTAGAATAGAATATACCTTGTTTGTCCTGCTGGGATAGGACTGAAAAATTCCTTTACCCTCGCAACAGGCTACTACTATTATTGTGCTCAAATTCTCCTACAATGCTGAGGGTATAAAATTTGGTTAATTGTATGTATAGGTACGTAAATTTTGTTTAATTGTATGTACCTAACTTCCAAGCGGTTACTTTTGCGGTTAACCTTGCAATGAGAGAAGAAACTCTAACTCTTGCGGTGTAAACAATTGAGAAGCTGATTTTCACGGAGTTACACGAGTTTTTGTAAACCAACTCATGTGCTAAGGAAATATCTGTTCAAACTTCAAACGCGGTTTTCGTTTTCTCAAAAAATTTGGACTTTCGTCCTTTTGCCTGTCAGCTTCTCAATTGGAAAAGAAACTTGCCTCATAGTTTTCTAGCTTTCTACCCTGTACACACATAAATTCACGTAGACATACCCATAGCACAGCGCGAGGCAGAAGCAACAATCTCCAGCCTTTACATACACACAAGTACACATAAATCATACCAAGAAGACGCTCTCTCTAATAACGTAGGGGGCAACCAGAGCTTTTCTTATCACAACCTTCTATTTAATTCCTTTTTTTTTTCGCCTCTCCAATCTCTCGTCCACTATCCCCGTTAGTTCTCCTTTTTCTCTCATTTCCTCTTTCTTCTCTTTATTTCCTTTTTCGTTTCCTCCTCCTCCTTCTCCTCCTCTAGAGGGTACAAGGCAAGGCCACAACGCGTTCAAACTACGATAACACTTTCACTGGCTTGCTGACTTCTCACCCCAATAACAGGATCGGGAGATAGACAGCTATTAACAGTACTTTTTACTTTCGACTAAATTCAAGAAGACCCCAAAAGTCCATTTTTGTGAATATGCTGTTTTATACCGTTTAGTAAAACCTACATCATGCATAGTTTAGAAATTCCGACTGAAGTTTAGGACGATTAGTCTAATTCAGGGCAATACTTAGGGTCTTCTTCCAAAGAAAGACCCGAACAAAGGTCCATTTCGCTCTTCAAAATTAGATACAGAAAAAAAGGGAAATTCACTCCCCTCCATCGAACAGCCCCGCCTACAACACCACCCTCCCCGCCTCTCCTCTGTTTAATTCCTTTTTTTTTTCGCCTCTCCAATCTCTCGTCCACTATCCCCGTTAGTTCTCCTTTTTCTCTCATTTCCTCTTTCTTCTCTTTATTTCCTTTTTCGTTTCCTCCTCCTCCTTCTCCTCCTCTAGAGGGTACAAGGCAAGGCCACAACGCGTTCAAACTACGATAACACTTTCACTGGCTTGCTGACTTCTCACCCCAATAACAGGATCGGGAGATAGACAGCTATTAACAGTACTTTTTACTTTCGACTAAATTCAAGAAGACCCCAAAAGTCCATTTTTGTGAATATGCTGTTTTATACCGTTTAGTAAAACCTACATCATGCATAGTTTAGAAATTCCGACTGAAGTTTAGGACGATTAGTCTAATTCAGGGCAATACTTAGGGTCTTCTTCCAAAGAAAGACCCGAACAAAGGTCCATTTCGCTCTTCAAAATTAGATACAGAAAAAAAGGGAAATTCACTCCCCTCCATCGAACAGCCCCGCCTACAACACCACCCTCCCCGCCTCTCTTCTGTTCTCAGAAACATCGCCTATCACACGGACAACTTCTCCTCCTGGTCCCTCCCCTCTCACGCCGCTCAACCAATGAGCAGTGACCTCTCCTCACAGCCAATCAGCGAGCCCGGTTCCCCTCCAATCAACGCGGGAGTGAGCTTTTCCCCGCCCATCTCACTGGAGGACTCCGCTCGCGTGTGTTCGCGCGTTCCCGGCTTGTCGTTCGGGCAGGTTCGACAGTGTTCGCTGTTCGCGGATCACATGGCGAGCGTGGGGCGGGGGGCGGCGGAATCCATAGCCGAGTGTCAGCATCAGTTCCGACATCATCGATGGAATTGTTCGAGTGGGGGTCCCGGTGCTGGTGGTGGTGGGGGAGGGAAGAGCGAGTCGACCACCGCGCCCAGTGTGCTGCCCCCGACACTTCATATTGGTAAGTTGGTCGCGTGACCCCTCCTAAGCTCCAAAGAAAGATCTGTGCTTTTTACCTCTGGGGCCTAACGATGGTGGACTGCGGTGTATGGCAGATATATAAGATATTTTTTCTGTATTCTGCCATCAGCATTCGGCGAAAGCTAAAGACACTAAAACAACAATTCTTTACAGATTTCTACAAGAGAGATCACTTTCCACAGAACTTTTTCCCTTATTTGCAAAACATCTTTTGAATGACTCATCATACATTCTCATCCTTTACGATATCATCCTTTTGTTCTCTCCTTTCACTTTCACCTATGGCCTCTTATATTCTATTCTTTCTCCTCCTTGTTCAAAGGCTTTTCCATTCATTTGTGGCCTTTAATTCTTTATTTTCGCTCATTCGTGGCTTTTCTTCCTTATTCAAAGGCCTTTTTTCTTTTCTGCCTAACCAGAGCCTCCTCGTTAAAATATTCCAGCTCACTGAACGCCTGAGCACCACACACACTTGAGTTTCGCTGAAATTCTTTCGAAAAATGACGAGTGTGTTTAGGTTTTCATT
>NW_007384043.1:12371-15177 GCF_000475195.1 Diaphorina citri | reverse complement strand
CAATGTGACAGCAATGAGTCATCAACCCAAAATGAAGGAACCAATCAGATTGCAGGAAATCCTTATATTGTTGCAATTCAGGTAAAGGTCTATTTTTGATGAACTCTCTCTTCTAAAATGCAGAGGTAGAGCTGGATGAGGTTAATGTGAGAACGCGGATAGCTTGCCGCCGAATGGAGAGGGTAATTGCTCGAGATTTCTGACCAATGGAAGACTGTTCCCTCTCAAAAATTTTATCCTACAAAATTATAACCACTAAGTGTTTTAGGAGGGTAATACTCCCGTCACTAAAAACTTCGGTATGCGGTCTGTTCTCGGGATCTGTCTCCTATCTAAACTGGTATCCTCTGTGTCGGGACTGCGCTTTCTACGCCATCAGTATCCTTGTTATGCTGATAGCTATCTATAATGAGAAAGTCAATTGGTAAGTGCGAGGGTAGTCCAGAAACTACTGGGGGGTTGAGACGAAAGCCGACAGATGGAGAGACTACTTAGAAAGAAACTACTTCACATTCAGAAAAAAGTGTAAGGGCAAGCTTAGGCCAACCACTCACTATCAGGTAGACCTCATCAGGTCCGCCTGTCAGGTCTACCTGTTAGTGTGTGTGCTCATCAGGTATCAGGTAGATCTGACAGCCCGACCTTTTCAACTGTACCTGTCAGGTCTACCTGTTAATGAGTGGCTGGGCTATACTTCATTTACTATTTCACTGTATTGTTTTGTACAAGGGTATGAACTTTTTCTCCCTTTCCACGGTACTCAAGTACTTTTTTCTCCCCCCAGGTCTGACCTACTCCACCATCTCTCTCTTCTCGACGGTCGTCTTTCTCATTTCCGCCACTCACATGAACGGCTGGAAACTGGACCGCCGGTATGGCGCCATACTCATGATGTGGTACTTTGTGTTCCTCATTGTCGGCTCTTTGTACGAACTCAACGTGTTTGGCTACATGAATCCCCCCGAATGTCCCAGTTTGTACTAGATTGTATGAGAATTGCACCGTTTTGAACGTACGAGATTGTACTAGAACGTACGAAATTGTACTAGAATGTTCGTATGAGATTGTACCAGAATGTACGGACTGACACGAGAATGTTCACACGAGTTTATAAAAGAATCTTATACAGCTTGTAGGTACCTTCTAGAATGAATGAGATTGTACTAGGAAGTACGAGTTTGTACTAAAAGGTACGAGTTTGTAAAAGAATCTCATACAGTTTGTACTAGAATGTATGAGATTGTACTAGAATGTACAATTTCGTAAATTCACGAACTTGTATTATGTATGAGCTTAGACTGGAATCACGTTGTAATGTGCAGAATGTATGAGGTCTCATATAGTTTGTACTAGAATGTATGAGATTGTACTAGAATGTACAATTTCGTAAATTCACGAACTTGTATTATGTATGAGCTTAGATGTACTGTACTGGAATCACGTTGTAATGTGCAGAATGTACATATATGAGGTTGTACTAGAAAGTACGTGCACAAGAATGTTTGAGCTTTTTGTAGAATGTATTAAAGTACTAGAATGTACGAAAATGTACTAGATTGTGTCTGAATGTACGATATTATGGCAGAATATACCAGTTTGTACTAGAATCTCCCTCAGACCCTCTGTTCATATATGTATTTTGTTAATTTTATCCAAGATAGATATGTCATTTGTTCAATTTTTCCCCCTTGGCTGATATTATAAGTTTATGTGTGCACCTATTATTGTTCATTATTTTGTTCATTCTATTTATTTTTCTTTTTATCTTCTCTGCTTGGTTAGAAAGGTTCCTTTTGAGCTTTTTTTCAATTCTACTTAGATAGGTATTAGGTACCTCTATTTTAAGTAGGTACCTACCTACCTATCTATCATAATATTATGGTAGTTATCTTAAATTTCGGATATACCCCCGTTACTGTACCCCTCATAATTATCATAGTAATAGAGTGTACAATGTACATAGACATTTATTTTGGGCAAGTGGCGAAACTTTTGTTTTATTACAATTAACTATTAAGTCGATTATTACCTTCTATTGAGTGTTAAAGTTCTTTTTAGGTTGTTAAACATTTATTCGTGTATTTAAAAGACATTTTAATGTTGTGTTTTCTATTATTAGATATCTCTAACATAATTACCAGTGACGTGTAGTTAGATTTTCGAAAGGGGATGCTATAAAGTTAATACAGTATGTTGATCTTCTGGTGATCTAGAGTCCAGGTTGAATAATCACTAAATCACGTACATACTATTTTCAAATTTTCAGTGGACTGATCTGTTCGATTTCGTCTAACTTTCATGGACACACGCCATTGGTTACGAGCTATAATCAGCGTGTTCCCAATTTTTTTTCTTCTGGTACTGTTTCGCATCGACATTTTTTTTTACCGTGTTTGACTTCGCTCTGCGGCCCTGTATATATCTTATGTGATTCCAGTGGTCGCGATGTCCTGGGCAGATAAAACCAGTCGGCATGACCGTGTATCCACACTGTCAAAGTTATAGGTGGTGTACACATGCTCTGAGATCCTAAAACTGGTATATACGATATTAGCATACAAGAGTATCAAAATCTCTGTGGAAATATTCTGTAGATGCAGCAACCTCACGACAAGGGATACGGATCTGTCCATTTATGTTAATGTCATGGTCATTCCTAAATCGCAAAAATTAGTCCATTTTTGGGCTAATTGGCCATCCATGACGACTATTGGCCTCTTGGAGTACGCTCGGTTTTACTAATTGGCCGTCATGTTAGATGGCAGCTTTTGTTTAAGGATTCCCTATAGGACTAGTCTCTGTGTCT
>NW_007384043.1:2511-7369 GCF_000475195.1 Diaphorina citri | reverse complement strand
GACGGAGGATACATAGTTGACGAAGGTCAAAGGTGAAGGAGAGGACCAGTTCTCTTATCCGAAAGTTGTAACTTTTTTTGTTCTTGATGGCAGATATGGCGTGTTAATGGAAACCAAGTATGCTTAGGAAGAGGGCAAATTAGGAGTTAAACAGAAGGGGTAGAGAAGGGAAGGGACGGGAAGAGGATTTTTTTTAAAGGACGTTTGATAGAGAGGAACGCTGAAGTCTTATCGTCCGTAAATCGAAGAGAGAAGCGAGGACGAGACTATTAGGAGAAGCCAGCCGTTCTTGCGAACGAACATTATCGGTTCAGGATAAAATCCGCCCCGGGCTAGGAATAACGAACCACCTATGATCTGTCTTTGCTGTATTTCTTTCTGCTTCTTTAAAAAGCTCTCTCTCTTTAATTTTTAACCCTTTTGGCTTCCTCTGGTCCAGGTTATGCAGCCACGGAGAACATTGAACTGGACGGAGCAGTAGGAGGGCCCAGAACGCCCAAGCCATCACTATGGTACCCCAAGGCCCCGGTGGAGCCGATACAGACGTATTTTGTCCCACGGCGAAATACTGCACGGCTACGTTGGTTAAATTTGTATTCAATTAGGTTAATCAGGGCGGACAGTCGACTTGATAGTGAGTGGTTGGCCTTATGATACAAAAAATCTCCCCTCTTAAGTTAGACTGAAAACAAATTTGGTCCAATCAAGATATTTGAATGTACTTTAGTCCCGGGTTAGGACAATTGTACTTTTGTTCATAAATACATATGCCCTTGAGTGAAATTTCCTCCCACAATGATCAATTCACCAGGACTTAGATATCCTTTCGGAGCGTCCAAAGCTTTTAGACCCGTTTTTTGAAAGATGTTGGGATAGAGGAAACTAAAATAACGCTGGTTTGTTCAGAAATCAAAAAGAGTTGGAGCCACAGAAAAGGAGATAAAGTCATCCGGATGAGAGAAGGACTCATCTGCTTGGGGATAAGTTCGCCTCGGGTGAGGAATCGGCGCCCGGACCTCGCGCTAAACAGACTGGCAAATAGGTGTGATACCCAATAGAACTTCATGTACCTATGTGGTGGTCGCGTTGTTATTCACAGATTGTTCGATAACTCTAAGGGTCCTGTCCTGTAATATCAAGGCCTGGTCGTTTCAGTAAGCCTGGAGCTGATAGGTATTTTAGTGCAATAGTCCTTACTGAAACTGGTCGCGGCAGCATAAGGGATCAGAGAAGAGACCGCTTAACATAAGTAATAATCCTATCCTATTTCAGGCTGCCACCCTCGATAAGCAGACCCTGCCACCGTGTCTTACACCTCATCCAGTCGGTACATCACGGTGCCAACCTCACTATCCCTATCCTGCTACCTGTTCGATCCACCATGCCGGACGTGAAGGACCGAAAAAGTTCCGGGACTGTACCCCGTTCACCTTTGCGTCAGTATGTTCTGGGATCTCCGTCTATTCCCTACTCATCATGGTGTGGATGATCACCATCGTGGTAAGTGGTCCACCTTGTGCATCGGTTACGTCTTCATTAAACCGTCCCGACATCGAAGAGAGAAATGAGCTGTATCTCTTTAGGACAATTCCGCTCGGAATCTGAACCCGACGAACTAGCGCTTGCAATTACTTGCAAACTAAGGCTGGACTAGATTTAACGTCACTGTTCTAATTGTTGTGAAGTTTTTAGTGACGGTGAATGGGCGAAAACCCTCCTCCGTTCGGCTACCTAACCGCCTCTCCACATTAATCTCTATGTATGTTGTCGGAGCAGTGTGGACGGTGTATCCATGGCCGTTGACACAGCTTTACAGTACCCTAGTGTTACAGGTATTTGATTGTATCCTCTATTGTTCCAGGTAGCACACTGGGTATTCCAGACACAGTCATGGGCCTGACGTTCGTAGCTGCCGGGGTCAGCGTTCCAGACGCACTCTCCAGTTTAGCAGTTGTCAAGGAAGGTACGTATTTGAGTATCGGTATGGAAGCTAGCGAAGCTGTGATTCCGTTCCTTCATTGGCGTGTTCTCCATGAGGGCTAGGGAAGCACTGCTTCTCTTCCTCTCTTCGGGTTTCCCTCACCCTGCCCTTTACTTACCCTTGCCAAAAATAGAATTCTATCCGCATTCTAAAGGTGTCTACAAACATAATGAACCGGCCGTCGATCGACATCGATTGACGAGGAGGAATTATGTTATCGAGGCAGTGTGGACATCGATTGATAGCTGGACACACCTTTGGACTGTGTTAGTAAAGGAACTTTTCTGTACCATTCTGGTAGTTTAAACAGAGGGTATATTCTATTCTGGATACTCTTATTTCATCTTGCTATTTCTTTCAGGTTATGGCGACATGGCAGTATCCAACGCAGTGGGCAGTAACGTGTTCGACATCCTGGTATGTCTGGGATTGCCCTGGTTCCTACAGACGGCAATTATCAAACCGGGCAGCCATGTCAACGTTTATAGCAAAGGTAAGACAAACTAAAGGCCCGTTCCCACTTGTCGTGAGTTTCATCCGATTTTTTCAGATTGTCCTGTAGGTAATGTAATTTAAATTAGAGTGTTCCCACTTACGCAGGACACGACTTTTTTTCTCGAACAACAAGTGAGAACGGGCCTTAGAGGTCACGAATATCATGATAGACATTAGACAGCGGTGATAGCAAGTTGAATGCACCCGTTCCCAATGGATGATTGGAGTTTTATTTTAGGCTAAAATGCGTTCTGCTTCTGTATTAGGGGGTATGAACTTTTTCTCCCTTTCCACGGTACTCAAGTACTTTTTTCTCCCCCCAGGTCTGACCTACTCCACCATCTCTCTCTTCTCGACGGTCGTCTTTCTCATTTCCGCCACTCACATGAACGGCTGGAAACTGGACCGCCGGTATGGCGCCATACTCATGATGTGGTACTTTGTGTTCCTCATTGTCGGCTCTTTGTACGAACTCAACGTGTTTGGCTACATGAATCCCCCCGAATGTCCCAGTTTGTACTAGATTGTATGAGAATTGCACCGTTTTGAACGTACGAGATTGTACTAGAACGTACGAAATTGTACTAGAATGTTCGTATGAGATTGTACCAGAATGTACTGAGAATGTACGGACTGACACGAGAATGTTCACACGAGTTTATAAAAGAATCTCATACAGCTTGTAGGTACCTTCTAGAATGAATGAGATTGTACTAGGAAGTACGAGTTTGTACTAAAAGGTACGAGTTTGTAAAAGAATCTCATACAGTTTGTACTAGAATGTATGAGATTGTACTAGACTGTACGATTTTGTAAATTCACGAACTTGTATTATGTATGAGCTTAGATGTACTGTACTGGAATCACGTTGTAATGTGCAGAATGTATGAGGTTGCACTAGAAAGTACGTGCACAAGAATGTTTGAGCTTTTTGTAGAATGTATTAGTTTGTACTAGAATGTACGAAAATGTACTAGATTGTATCTGAATGTACGATATTATGGCAGAATATACCAGTTTGTACTAGAATCTCCCTCAGACCCTCTGTTCATATATGTATTTTGTTAATTTTATCCAAGATAGGTAGGTATGTCATTTGTTCAATTTTTCCCCCTTGGCCTTGGCTGATATTATAAGTTTATGTGTGTACCTATTGTTGTTCATTCTATTTCTTTTTCTTTCTTTTCCTTTTTATCTTCTTTGCTTGGCTAGAAAGGTTCCTTTTGGGCTTTTTTTTTTCAATTCTACTTAGATAGGTACCCTCTATTTTAAGTAGGTACCTACCTATCTATCATAATATTAGGGTAGATACCTTAAATTTCGGATATACCCCCGTTACTGTACCCCTCATTATTATCATAGTAATAGAGTGTACATAGGTATACCTTTTATTTTGGGCAAGTGGCGAAACTTTTGTTTTTTTTACAATTAACTATTAAGTCGATTATTATCTTCTATTGAGTGTTAAAGTTCTTTTTAGGTTGTTAAACATTTATTCGTGTATTTAAAAAAAAACATTTTAATGTTGTGTTTTCTATTATTAGATATCTCTAACAAAATTACCAGTGACGTGTAGTTAGTTCTATTGAGTGTTAAAGTTCTTTTTAGGTTGTTAAACATTTATTCGTGTATTTAAAAGACATTTTAATGTTGTGTTTTCTATTATTAGATATCTCTAACATAATTACCAGTGACGTGTAGTTAGATTTTCGAAAGGGGATGCTATAAAGTTAATACAGTATGTTGATCTTCTTGTGATCTTAGTCCAGGTTGAATAATCACTAAATCACGTACATACTATTTTCAAATTTTCAGTGGTTTCTATTGAGTGTTAAAGTTCTTTTTAGGTTGTTAAACATTTATTCGTGTATTTAAAAGACATTTTAATGTTGTGTTTTCTATTATTAAATATTATCTCTAACATAATTACCAGTGACGTGTGATTAAATTTTCGAAAGGGGATGCTATAAAGTTAATACAGTATGTTGATCTTCTGGTGATCTAGAGTCCAGGTTGAATAATCACTAAATCACGTACATACTATTTTCAAATTTTCAGTGGAGTGGTAAAAAGGGGGCGTCAGGAAATTGTAGAGAGGAAGAGAAACTATGTTTCCTCTAACTTTCATGGAACACACGCCACTGGTTACGACCTATAATCAGCGGTTCCCAAATTTTTTTCTTCTTTTTTTTTACGCGGCCCCATCTAGAGTCCAGGTTGAATAATCACTAAATCACGTACATACTATTTTCAAATTTTCAGTGGAGTGGTAAAAAGGGGGCGTCAGGAAATCGTAGAGAGGACTCGAGAACAGTAAGAGATAGAGACTTGAAATTTGATATGTAGCTGTCAAATGTGACAAGGATGCGACACGAAACTTTG
>NW_007384043.1:0-1891 GCF_000475195.1 Diaphorina citri | reverse complement strand
AGACATTAGTCAAAAAAAAAAAGTACTAAACCCGGAAAACTCTAACATTTAGAGACCTGTAAAACGGGATTTCATATTGTTCGGAAAGAAACCCTAAATAATTTAAATTAATTTTATGCCTGGCAAGGACAGATACAGAATTAACATTAGTTTGACAATTAAAATTATGGCGAATTAATAAATTCGTTTTATAATAAACAATTAATTTGTTTTAGAGTCTCTAGTACCTTTTCTATCCATTCTATTTAAATCAAAAAGAAGAAAATGTCTTAGCCAGCAGCAAAGAGTTAATTTTTAGTGCTACATCAACCCACCTTCTCGATCACCAACCCACCTCCCCCCTCTCAGGCAATCCTCTTAGGACGGGTGATATTTATTGTCGCAATTTTTTTTTTTTTTCTTATCAAGATTGACGATTGAACGTTCAGTAGTTGGAGAAAGAAAAGTTCCGCCAAATAAAACTTATGATATTCATCTATTCATATGATATTCACACCAGCGGGTGTTTTCACCCGGCGCAGTAGCTAGCTACCGAGCTGACTGGATCCCTACAACGCTATATAGCTTTTGGCTGACTCCCATCATAGCTCATATAAAAAGCAGCTATATAGCTATATAAAAAAACCGCTATATAGCAGCTATAATAGCTGCATATAGCGGTTTTTTTATATAGCTATATAGCTGCTTTTCATACTAGCTATATATAGCCAAAAAGCTATAAGCCGTTGTAGGATCAGTCAGCTGTAGCTAGCTACTGCCGGGTGATAAACCACCTGTGTGAATAAAAAAAAACATCAATAATAGATGAAATATCTTAATTTATATTATTATTAAATTTATTACCTATAATTTTTGTGGCCCTATAGCATCTACATATATGTGGGGAATTGCTACACACACCTCCAGATAAATTTCCTTTAGGTTAAAATGTAAGACAAACCTACTCTAAAAGAGTACATAATAATTGGGAATTTTAAATATAGGTACCAAAATAAATAAAATAATATCTGAAAGGTTACCTACCAACTGCCATTTCCCTTGAAAATCGATTTCCACAAATAGGTAGGCACATAAAACCTAACGTACCTACATACATATTTCATCCTTGAAATTTTTTGGCAATTATTGAATGTGGTACTTATTCCTCGGAATTATTGTAAAATGTCCTACAAAATTAGTAAAAATTATTTTTTAATCTATTATCTCCTATGAATTATTAAATATAATTATTGATTATATCATTATTTAACTACCTATGCCCTATCCCTTAAAGACAATAAAATAAACGTATAAATTTTATTTCTCTTTAGCTGTTACCTAAAAGAACGTGTTTTCTTTTATTTTACTCAAACAACTATTAGTCAGGAAGCGAAGACCGAAAATCTATCTCGGTACAAACTACAAAAGTGGCCTGAGAAGCATGATCATAAAAGAAGAAAAAGTGAACAATTTAACATGTTGCTTAGTTCTTTTTATTTATTTCATGATACTATTAGTCAGGAAGCGAAGACCGAAAATCCATCTCGGTACAAACTACAAAAGTGGCCTGAGAAGCATGATCATAAAAGAAGAAAAAAGTGAACAATTTAACATGTTGCTTAGTTCTTTTTATTTATTTCATGACTTAAAACTAGGATTTATGTACAAAGGCTTAAATTTTAAATCTTAACTATCATTATTTTACATCGTTTATAAAACAGAATCATTTCAATTTGAACTTCTTCTCATTTCATCATAATAACGTAAACTTACATGCACTGGACCTGTGAATGAAGAAAAGAGGGAATGAGGGAAAGCCAGAAGAAGGTCATATGCAGAGACAACCAAATGTCATATTGTCATGACATCATACTATTTAGTCATATTTTAGCTTTTTTTCGGAAAAGGTCAT
>NW_007384042.1:5904-11820 GCF_000475195.1 Diaphorina citri | reverse complement strand
TTGAAGAAATAAGAAAAGGTCCATTCGAACTGTTGGGAAGTGTGGGGGGTTGTAGGGACTGTTGGAGTGGACTGTAGGGAAAACGAATACTACCTACATACTTCACTTTTAAAAGTTGGGTACTTAGTGTTGGATTTTCTATACAATCTAAAAGTTTTTGAGATAACTGGCTAGATTTCATGAAATTTGGCAAGATTTTCATTTCAAGTTAAACTTAAGTTTATCTTTAGATTTCATACATACGACTGTAATCAGTGTTGGATTTTCTATACAATCTAAAAGTTTTCAGCAATGAAAAACTTTCCAATACCTAGTTTTCACTAAAAAAAAAACTTTTCATTAATAATTTTCCTTCCTACGACGGGTTCGAACCCGAGGCCCCGGGGCTCCGATGATTATGTTAATGAAGTTGAAGTGATGGTCTCATTTCCAGGCCCAGGGCCGGGCTGCGATCAGAAATGCTCGAATGGCGGCTGGTGCGACTCACAGCAGATGTGCCAATGTCCCAAAGGATATCAGGGGACGTACTGCGGGACCGCTATGTGCTTCCCCCAGTGTTTGAACAACGGGACCTGTACCGCCCCTGGAGTATGTAGCTGTCCGCCCGGGTTCCAGGGACTCCATTGTGAAGGAGGTAAGAGGGGTGGGGATTTTTCATTTAGTGGATGTGCCAAAAATACCAAGTTTTTTAACTGGAGGATATCTGAGCTCTTCCTTCTTAATCTCTTTCTTTTTCTCCTCTATCTTGGCTAATGAAGACGACTTTTGGTTGAGTGACATCTTACCAAAACAAGATATTTTCGTACCATATCATAAATTATAAGCAATGAGTACCAATCTACCTATTATTTACCTAGACATCATAGATCGCACATCAGCAATGAAAAATACTTCTTTGTAAAATAATATTGTACTGCGGGACCGCTATGTGCTTCCCCCAGTGTTTGAACAACGGGACCTGTACCGCCCCTGGAGTATGTAGCTGTCCGCCCGGGTTCCAAGGACTCCATTGTGAAGGAGGTAAGAGGGGTGGGGATTTTTCATTGTATTTTTAGTGGATGTGCCAAAAATACCAAGTTTTTTAACTGGAGAATATCTGTGCTCTTCCTTCTTAATCTCTTAAATCTTCGGTCGATTGTAATGTAGACATACCCTAAAAAACAAACTTCAAATGCCACTTTTACCTGAAAACGCGATGAAAGTCCATATTTGCCAAAATGCTCCGAAGAAGGGTTTTTAAGGTGTCTTCACACCACTTTGGCCACACCTATGGCCACCTTACACCCCACCTTAATGACGTCGGTCATGAGTTTATAGAACGGCGCTTGTTCTGCGCCGTGTTCTAGACCGGTGTCATGGTGCTCCTGCTCCTCGTCACGAAACTTGTGAATCACATCCATCAGCTCTCTGTGGAAAATTGAGAGTAATTGGAATTTAAATGTTTGTTTAAAAACACAGAAGGAATTTAGAAACATAGAGATGTCAGCCTAGTTACAACCAACTGTAATTAAACTCACATGAAGGGGTAAACGCTTCGATGTGCGAAAGACTTCATCAGAACATATGATGATGTACGTGATCACTCGACCCCTTGCCAGCCTAGTTAGCTTGGTTGGTAGCGCGTCTGCCTTGTAAGCGTTAGGTTGCGGGTTCGATTCCCGCCCGGAGCGGATTTTATCTTGAACGGATAATGTTCGTTCTCGGAGCGGCTGGCTCTCTCTTATCCTGTCTTTCTTCTCTCTTCCATATCGGGACGATAAGACCTCGTTGTTACAGTTCCTTCCATCAAACCTCTTTAAAAACAAAAAAAAATAATAATAAAGGAAGGACGGGCTGAAAAAAAAACTAACCTATTGGCTGCAGGATCTGACATGAGAGCGCGCAGTTGTTCGTTATAATGATCCACTATGACAGACTCTACCGCTACTGTACATGCCATGGCACCCTTTGGTCCAAGTAAAGCCGAGCCTGTCAGTCAAACGAAATGAAAATATTATGTGAAAATAAAGTTCAAGTAAAATCATAAACGAAAACTATTTGTGGTGAAGCTGACAACCAACCTCTTCACAATAAAATTGTTGTGAATATTACAAAATTATTAAGAGCCTCTAAAAAAAAAGCATTTTTTCTTCTTCTTCTTCTTTTTTAGTTACCAACAGACTTAAAAAAAGCAAATATGGAGGGAAAATATCATTTTCCCCTATCATTTTACCCAACGTTTTAATCTTTAGAAAAAAAAGTTACCTGCTCCAAGAATAAATCCGGCGACGTTCCAGAACGGCAACAGAGCCGTGGGTCGAACTCGGTACTTTCTGATCAGCTCCTCAAACTTGGCCTTGTGAGCTTTCTCCTGGTCCCACATTTCCTGGATCTTCGGTGCGACCGAGGAATTTCCTGGAAAATGAAAACCTTTTTTATTAGGATTTTTTTTTTCAAACAGAATCTTCTTTTTTTTCTTCGCGTTTTCCCGTGTTCAGGCGGAGTCGGCGTTTTTCGTCAGACTCTCAATCAGCCCTAGCTAGGGTGATCGCTTTTGGGTTGACATTTGGTTTTGGCTACAAAATTTTACGAGTGGATGCTCTTCGCAGCTTCGCACTCAACCTTTGCTAATTATTTAGCAAGGGAAATATTTCAGGCTGGTATGCTCCCTGTTTATCGGATGCCCTTCGCAGCTTCGCACTCAACCTTTGCTAATTATTTAGCAAGGGAAATATTTCAGGCTGGTATGCTCCCTGTTTATCCCCCAGCCAGACTAAGCTGTGTTGACAGCCAGCTGTTTAACGTTCCCCGGCCAGACAAAGCCTATTCAAATCAAATGGAACTTAACATACTGTTAGCTTAACAGGCTTTCTAAGGGGCGGTAATTATTTAGCAAGGGAAATATTTCAGGCTGGTATGCTCCCTGTTTATCCCCCCCAGCCAGACTAAGCTGTGTTGCCAGCCAGCTGTTTAACGTTCCCCGGCCAGACAAGGCCAATTCAAATCAAATGGAACTTAACATACTGCTAGCTTAACAAGCCTTCTAAGGGGGACTAAGCTGTGTTGACAGCCAGCTGTTTAACGTTCCCCGGCCAGACAAAGCCTATTCAAATCAAATGGAACTTAACATACTGTTAGCCAGGCCTTCTAAGGGCCGAAAAAATACTGGTGAAATCCACCCCAAGACACTTACCTAGCACAGCCATTTGCCCGGCGTATATTCTATCAGCTCCCAATTCCCCTGCATGATCTACTCGAATAATTTCATCCAACTGACGGGTTACTCGTTTCTGATGAAGATTTCGTACTAGACGAAACCCCTGCTGGTAGTTGACGCGAAAAGTGGAGCTTAACATGGTTCTGAAAATAGAAGAAGAGAAAATTGGAATTGGAAAAGAAAGGATTATCTTTATTTTTTGACATAAAAAATTAGGCCTGTATTCCTGAAAGCAAATTTTCCATGTTGAACAATGATGAATGTTGAAATGTTTTTGAATTAGAGAATTTGAGAGATATTTATAGGCTCCCTCCCTTTTAACAACTAAAGACTGGAGTGAATTAGTTGTTTACTCATCATGATACCTATCCACCTATAGAATTCCAGATTTTCCATGAACACTAGAGTCAAATATAATAGACATGGTCAGAGGCCTTAAGAGATTTTTTTCATGATACATAATTATTATTCATTATTTTTCTCATGTGCCTTTGCATTTGAGTAGATACATTCTTTTAAATTCCCTAATTATTCACCTTCTCATTCCTTTCTTTCAGATAATTTGCTCTAATTGTTCCTATTGAGATCTACTTGTATCATTTGGCATTTTTCAAAACCTTTGTTTATTAATGATGAAATTGCAGAGTTCAACTACAAATGTTTCTGTTATCAATCTATTTATAACTAATCTATTTTTAGATCCAAGGGGCACAGTAGGCATATCTTAAATGGGCACTGGGTTACTCTACTCCTATTCAAATATTGTTTTTAAACAATGTATTAAATTAATCATGTTGAACTTTAGATCCAAGGGGCACAGTAGGCATATCTTAAATGGGCACTGGGTTACTCTACTCCTATTCAAATATTGTTTTTAAACAATGTATTGAATTAATCATGTTGAAGAGTGATGAATGTTGAAATGTTTTTGAATTAGAGAATTTGAGAGATATTCATAAGCTCCCTCCCTTTTAACAACTAAAGACTGGAGTGAATTAATTGTTTACTCATCATGATACCTATCCACCTATACAATTCAAGATTTTCCATGAACACTAGAGTCAAATGGTCAGAGGCCTTAAGAGATTTTTTTCATGATACATATTATTCATTATTTTTCTCATGTGCCTTTGCATTTGAGTAGATACATTCTTTTGAATTCCCTAATTCACCTTCTCATTCCTTTCTTTCAGATAATTTGCTCTAATTGTTCCTATTGAGATCTACTTGTTTTGATCAAATCTCAAATACACACTTGACAAGTAGGCTTATCCATGGTGACCATCATGGAGACCGGTCAGACACTCATGGAGACTTCAAACTCCAACAACCAAACTCTGATGGACACGTCAAATTCAAACATTGAAAACGGAATCCAGTTATCCGTTGTACAGAACTCTGAGGAAGAAGATGATGATGACATGTCGACAGGATCAATCCCTGACTCGGACAATGAAGAATTTCAGGACTCAGCAGCTTTGATGGCTGCTGCTATGGGTGATGAAGTTACTGCTCAGCTCGCAGCAGCAGGTTGGCAAAAAATCCACATAAATGGTTGGTGTCCCCTTGAGTTCATTTTAGTTTGTAGTCAACATCTAAATGGGTGTTTACATCAAAGGCACATAATTATGGTATTGAACTTATAATATATTATTTTTATTGTTTCCTTCACCATGGTTTTCTCTTCATTAAGTAGTGTGTGTACACAATATTTCTGGATACAAAACAAGAAAACCAGAGGTTGTATGACATTACCTGGCTTTCCTAGTATTCAGTGACAAGGAGATGACTTTGAATATCATCATATCTACTGATGACATTCATTTGTATTAATAAAAACTATGGAAAATAATTTTGTCTAGAAATGCCCTAGAAGAAAAAAATGGTTCAGATGCTGAATAGAGCTTTTTGTTTTTGGTCCATTGTAAACACCCATTCAGATGGAATTCAAATCAGATCTTGATCTTTGCTTGTTTGACCGTGAAATTTGGTCCCAGAACATATAAAGTAACGTTTTTAATTTAAGATTAAGAGTATGTGTATTAACTAAATGCAAAAGATAAACTACATTAAAATTCAAACAAATCTAAATGAAATTTAATGAAACAGAGGATCTAGGTAAAGAGTGTTGAAATCGATAATAAATTCAGAAAATCATCTAGAATCGAGATATGAATGTAAGGCATCCCATGGAGGTAGATTTAGGTTTCTCTTTTGAATAGTTGAGTCGAAATTTATGAAAATTACTACTTAATTTTTACATTTTTTTTATTGATCTTTTTAGGTTTTTTATTTTTTTCATGTCTGTCTCCTTTTGACTGTACGTAAGAGGAACAGTTTTTTCACGTTTTTATTTGTTCGGGAAATCATTTATGTGTGTAAATGATTTAAAATGATTTTTTTAATCGTTTACGTTGTTTTGTTTAACAAACATGTTTTTGCTTTTTTTCCAAGTTTGTTTTGTGTGTGTATTAAAATGTTTAGTCTTTCGTTTTAAGTTAGTCTTTTTCCAACCACAAACAACGTTCACCTACAATTACCCACCTCCCTATTTGTCTTACTTCCGACTAAAAGGTGAGTTCCGTTAGTCGGTTAATCTGTTAAAACTAAGTAATGAAATTCTACTCTCTTTTTAGTCGGAAGTAACCTATAAATAAAGTCTAGTCTAAAACTAAATCCATATAAATGGGATAATTAAGTTGTAAAAATTACAGTTTAAT
>NW_007384042.1:0-5394 GCF_000475195.1 Diaphorina citri | reverse complement strand
CACTTTTGATCCATAAATCTTTCAAAAGTAACGACTTTTGAAAATCTAACATATCTTTAGGGTTGTGATTTCATGGGTTGAAAATTTTCACTTCATACATCCATCATAAAGCAAAAAGGATGTCAGGTGAGGTTGTCAGGGATGTTGGGGGGTGTGAAGGGTTGTCAAGCTTACCTGGGAAAAGAATAAAGAAGTTCAAAATATAATCAAAAAAAAAAATAAAATAAATAAGATGGTGGAACTTCCCCCATTGGTTTACAGAAAAAAATACCCATCCATTGTCACCATTATCCATCTGTTACAATGCATCATATAACTTTCATCCTAAATAATTGAATTTCATACGATGTCCTGAATAATAAGTTAACTTTAGACTAACAAATCAATTCAGACTCTTAAGACCTAGAATTGAGAGTCGTTATACATAAATGGCGCTCATAACGTTAAGCCGGTAGCATCTAGTCCTGTGGCAGATATAAAAGAGTAACAAGTTCCAGCAGTGACTATTAGGGGACCCGTGTAGTTAAATTACCCTGTTATAACCGAAGATTTTAAATAATCACAGATTTAAATTCGTTTTTCTCAGTTGCAGGTAATAATAACTAATTGAGACTATAGACTTAGTATTAACCCCACACTATTTCCACACTATTTCCTACTATAATCTAAATATTAACCTCCCTTATCGGACATCGTGTGAATTTTTATTTAATCGTGTTGATTAATGACCGTTAGTTTAGCCGCACTACTCAACTAAACGCATATAGGTAAATTAAGACAACCGTTAGTAAGTGTCTACCACTGCTTAAACCTATTAGTCACAGAGAAATTTTAACATAAAAATTTTCTCAATCGCATTGGCATAAAATCCTAAGGGAACATCCGTTACATTAAATTTACTCTCACAAGGGTGATACGGTGGCTGGTGCTAAAAAAAAGGACTTGCTGTCACTCTTACCCGAAAATTCGTCGTTTTACCAACGGGCGTAAGTCAATACCGAATAAGTTTACCTCTCACAAGGGTGATACGTGCTGTGCTAAAAAAAGCTTGCTGTGTTTTCCCAGGGAACATTCGTTACATTGAATTTACTCTCACAAGGGTGAGTCGTGCCTGTGCTGAAAAAAGGGCTTGCTGTTCACTCTTGGCCCGAAAATTAGTGTTTTAGCCACCGGGGTGAGTTCAGTAACCCACGGCCCATCGAGTCAAGTAAAACGCTCTTGAATGAAGAAAGACGTGTAAGGAGGTGACCTCAAAGTCTGGCTTCGCCCCACGGTCCGTTGCCGAACAGGGGAAAGACGAAGATACTCCTCAGGTTACCATTTCCTTGCGATAGGGACTAGATAGGGCCTTGTAAAGTCGACGGCTACCCGACTTGTGACTTTACCTTATCTTTCTTCAGCAAATACATGCCATGTATAGAAAATTCAACCTTTTCATTTCATTTCACATGTACATAAAGGCTGACGAGTCCCAAATCAAAATCTTTTTTCCTTGGGTTTTTAGCTGATCGAAGGGAATTTTTTAGAAACCCTGAATCCCGTATTGTTATAAACAAGGGTTCTAAATATAGGAACCGATTTAGGCTCTTTACCGTAAAGTTTCGTGAGACATTAGGTCTTGTATCTGGCTCTTCGCTCTTCAAAGGGACTTGTTTTGAGAAAAGACATACGGAGGGTTGAGGATTTGTTGGGACAAGTTTTTAAGGTTCAAACAACTAGTAACCAAAACTTCTGGTATGTATACATGGATGTCAACAAAACCGCGTTTTTTTTTTTTATTATTAATTATTTTTTATTCGAAAATTACCATCCTAAGAGTAATCACTCGAGAAGGTGGGTTGGCCCTATGGATCGGAGTGGGGTTTATTTTTATTACCTTTTCAGCATTGGTTTAGATTGTGGAAATCCAAGCCGCCCATACGCTGGCCAGCAAAACTAGCTGGGTGAGCCCCCAAGCTCCTTATAAGAGCAACTTGTCTAACCTCAGAATCCAGTTTCACATCATCATGAAGGAAGTAAGGGCCTAAGTTGCACTTCAACTGCGATCGGGTAGACTTAGCAGTTTTTCTTCATCATAGTTTCTCACAAACGTATCGGTCGGATCAATCGAATCAACCATCACGCAGACGGAACATTCGCGATCCGGCGCCCATAGCTAAGGGCGGGCCCCGCCGCTAAAAATAGGACTCACCCTTTTACAAGCAGAGCCTTGCCCGACCGAAAGAGAGATAGGACAGAAGTGAGAGAGGAGGGTAAAGCCCTGCTATTCCTGGAATCGTCAATTTCAGAGGGAGACAGTTTGGAGAAAAAAAAATTTTTTTTTTCGCAAAACGAACTATCTTGACATTCCGATCGTGAGTATAGTCCATCTTTTTTATCATAGTTGCTATGACAAATATGGCGGTGGACTTTTGGGACTGTCACCTGGGACTAGTCCAGAGCTGACAGTCCGATGCAACTTAATCACTCACGACCGGATTGAGGCCTGCCCACACATAGTAAGCGTTAGTCTCTCCTCACTAGTCCTTCCTTGTGTTCGACCTGGGCAGGGAGGCTCTTAAAAAAAAAAATGCTGTCGGGCATAAGAATAAGCTAGCACCATTTCTTTTATCATGGATACATGGATGGATTAAATAAATAAGGTCAAGTAATAATAATAATAATAATAATAATAATATAATAATAATAATAATAATAATAATAATAATAATAATAATAATAATAATAATAATAATAATCTAATAATAATAATAATAATAATAATAATAATAATAATAATAGATAATAATAATAATACTGATACTGATAACTGATACTGATACTGTATACTGAATACTGATACGTGAATGACTGATACTGATGACCTGATACTGATACTGATACCCTGATACTGATACTGATACTGATACCTGATACCCCTGATACTGATACTGATACTATACTGATACTGAATACCTGATACTGATACTGATCTGATAAAAGAAAAAAGAGCTGAGTACTGATACTGATCTGATTACTGATACTAATACATAATAATAATAATAATAATAATAATAAATAACTAATAATAATAATAATAATAATAAAATATAATAATAACTAAAACTAAAATGAAAGTACATCCATTAACTAGATTTTAGTTCTGATATCGGGCAAGAGGGAAATATAGGAAATCCAGTGGGTAGGTAAATAAACCCGGAAACGAGCCCAATTGAATTCTATCTACGCGATTTTGGGGAGAATTTACTAGCCTGACTTCACAATAGCATTTTGAAAGAGCGACAACTCAAAGTAATCCAGCAGCGCTGTTTAAAGCCTCTAGTCCTCGAGGTAAAAAAAAAAAAAAAAAACTTTTCACTCATAATTTTCCTTCCTACGACGGGTTCGAACCCGAGGCCCCGGGGCTCCGATGATTATGTTAATGAAGTTGAAGTGATGGTCTCATTTCCAGGCCCAGGGCCGGGCTGCGATCAGAAATGCTCGAATGGCGGCTGGTGCGACTCACAGCAGATGTGCCAATGTCCCAAAGGATATCAGGGGACGTACTGCGGGACCGCTATGTGCTTCCCCCAGTGTTTGAACAACGGGACCTGTACCGCCCCTGGAGTATGTAGCTGTCCGCCCGGGTTCCAGGGACTCCATTGTGAAGGAGGTAAGAGGGGTGGGGATTTTTCATTTAGTGGATGTGCCAAAAATACCAAGTTTTTTAACTGGAGGATATCTGAGCTCTTCCTTCTTAATCTCTTTCTTTTTCTCCTCTATCTTGGCTAATGAAGACGACTTTTGGTTGAGTGACATCTTACCAAAACAAGATATTTTCGTACCATATCATAAATTATAAGCAATGAGTACCAATCTACCTATTATTTACCTAGACATCATAGATCGCACATCAGCAATGAAAAATACTTCTTTGTAAAATAATATTGTACAAACTAAATTATTATTTACAAAATTAAATATCATAATAAACAAAATAAAATGCTATACTTAGGTACTTAAACAAAAATAATAATATAGGATGGCTAGACACTCTAGTCAGGGATAAAGATTGGTTGACAGTTGTCACACAAAAAGTTAATGATTTGAAAAAGATCTTGTGTGCTACCTAACGCCATAATTCCTACAAAGTCGATGTCAATCTTCGGTCGATTGTAATGTAGACATACCCTAAAAAACAAACTTCAAATGCCACTTTTACCTGAAAACGCGATGAAAGTCCATATTTGCCAAAATGCTCCGAAGAAGGGTTTTTAAGGTGTCTTCACACCACTTTGGCCACACCTATGGCCACCTTACACCCCACCTTAATGACGTCGGTCATGAGTTTATAGAACGGCGCTTGTTCTGCGCCGTGTTCTAGACCGGTGTCATGGTGCTCCTGCTCCTCGTCACGAAACTTGTGAATCACATCCATCAGCTCTCTGTGGAAAATTGAGAGTAATTGGAATTTAAATGTTTGTTTAAAAACACAGAAGGAATTTAGAAACATAGAGATGTCAGCCTAGTTACAACCAACTGTAATTAAACTCACATGAAGGGGTAAACGCTTCGATGTGCGAAAGACTTCATCAGAACATATGATGATGTACGTGATCACTCGACCCCTTGCCAGCCTAGTTAGCTTGGTTGGTAGCGCGTCTGCCTTGTAAGCGTTAGGTTGCGGGTTCGATTCCCGCCCGGAGCGGATTTTATCTTGAACGGATAATGTTCGTTCTCGGAGCGGCTGGCTCTCTCTTATCCTGTCTTTCTTCTCTCTTCCATATCGGGACGATAAGACCTCGTTGTTACAGTTCCTTCCATCAAACCTCTTTAAAAACAAAAAAAAATAATAATAAAGGAAGGACGGGCTGAAAAAAAAACTAACCTATTGGCTGCAGGATCTGACATGAGAGCGCGCAGTTGTTCGTTATAATGATCCACTATGACAGACTCTACCGCTACTGTACATGCCATGGCACCCTTTGGTCCAAGTAAAGCCGAGCCTGTCAGTCAAACGAAATGAAAATATTATGTGAAAATAAAGTTCAAGTAAAATCATAAACGAAAACTATTTGTGGTGAAGCTGACAACCAACCTCTTCACAATAAAATTGTTGTGAATATTACAAAATTATTAAGAGCCTCTAAAAAAAAAGCATTTTTTCTTCTTCTTCTTCTTTTTTAGTTACCAACAGACTTAAAAAAAGCAAATATGGAGGGAAAATATCATTTTCCCCTATCATTTTACCCAACGTTTTAATCTTTGGAAAAAAAAGTTACCTGCTCCAAGAACAAATCCGGCGACGTTCCAGAACGGCAACAGAGCCGTGGGTCGAACTCGGTACTTTCTGATCAGCTCCTCGAACTTGGCCTTGTGAGCTTTCTCCTGGTCCCACATTTCCTGGATCTTCGG
>NW_007384041.1:0-4352 GCF_000475195.1 Diaphorina citri | reverse complement strand
TTTGCCATTTAAAAGCTTCAAGAAGATCCATTTTAAAAGAAAGAAAGAATGGAAGAAAAAAAAAAAAATAGGATTCTCACCTATGTAGTTGAATATAGTCCCGGGGTCTACCGAGTAACTGAAGGAGCTTATCCGTGATCTTGTTCTTACCAACGCCTGCAAACATTCATCAAATCCAATTCGATTGGTTATTATTTATCTTCGTTGTTACAATTCCTTCTATCAAAATTCGTGGAAAAATGCTATTCACACCGGGCAGCGGCGACAGGTACCAGCTAAGCAACGTTACGCGTGGTTTGTTTGCGGATGGGTGGCCATCTGGGTAATCGGATTTTTCCGGCCCCAGGCGGGGTGAGGTTAATCTTCTATTCAACTTACTGGGTGACTCAGCCGTAGCTAGTATTCTAAAGTCGGGATGTATCCTTAGAACACCCGGTATGGACTGTCCTTGTTTCGATTCCAGTAGAGCGTCATATCTATCATGTCTTAACAGTCGGGTACCATCATACAACTGTAACTCTCTATCATGAACTAGTCTGAAAATAATGCAGAAAATTTTACTCAACGCCAAAGTTTAAAACTAAAGAAGAAAAAAAAAGAAACAAACAATTATCCAAACAAGTAGACAAACAAAGTTTGTTTAACAAACAAAAAATAATTATTTCTAAAAAGCATGTAAAAGTAAAAAAGTATGTAACAAAGAGAATGAGATATTACAGCAAAAATAATCGAGTACTTCTGAACAACTGTACTTACAAAGAAAAAAATGGTGAAATCCCCTCAAAAAACCATCTGTGGTAAAAAAAAAAAAAACGCCAAGGCTTGAATTTAAATAAGTTATAACTTGTACCTTTGTAGCACACACAGTGTACAAGCATAAAAAAAGTAGTGAAATCCCCTCAAAAAACCCATTTTGTGGAAAAGTACGCCAAGTCCTGTCTCCAAATAAGTTTTACATTTTTTTCTAATTGTCTTACCTTTGTTTAAAAAAAAGTAGTGACATTCCCTCAAAAAACCATTTGTGGAGAAGTACACCGCCAAGTCTTGAATCCAATTTTTTTTTACCTTTGTAGCACACACAGTGTGCTAGCATGTACGCGATGCAAGCCGTCCAACACGGCTAGGTGTCCGGAGAGGGCCGCGTTTACAAGTGCGCTGTTCTGCCACACCGTGTCACCGTCTTGTTTTGTGCTACGCTGCTGCAGGAGGTCTCGAGCCGTCATGTCCTGAGGGAATAGGGGGAAAACATATTGAAAGAGAAATCTCTTAAGGTAGAATGATACGATGTAGCAGAGTGACACATAATCTAGCTTTATTTTTCTCCTTTACTGGATGCCAGACTCTTAGTTCCCAACCAGACCAAGCTGGTCTACTTCCTGAATAAAATCCCCCAGCCAGACTAAACTGGTCTACTCCAGTGGAAAATTGCTACAAGAAGAGCTGTCACAAATTGAATTGTTTATTGTATATAATGCCCAAGGGTGGAAACTGATGCATTCAACCTGATATACCTAGACACTGGCTACTAATATACTGTAGGTATTTCTTCAACTAAAATAGCGGGCCCCCCCATAGGCATAATCCTGGTTACGCCCATGGACCATCACCCCCATGTATGGCAGAAAAAAAGATATCCTTTCTTCATTCTGCCATCACCATTCAACTACAGCTGAAGCCGCTACAATAACAATGAAATAATTTGTATTAACTTATTTTATTGGTACTTACACTAGGTGAAACAGTTCAAACAATAAAAATCATTTTTGAGGTGGAATGATAAAATATGACTTTTAACGATGCCGTTATAGGCAGAGATGGCAGGCCATCGGAATCCGTTCCGTTTAGGAAAATACTACAACTCTTACCGGTTCAGAAGTGTCCATCTGGTCATTATAATTGGGTGGTACTCCTAAAGAGCTCATTATAGACTGAACCAGACTGGATGCCTCCTTGGAAACAAAACTATTGTACGGGTAAAGATAGGAGAGCAGCTGAGCCAGGGGAAATTGGGGACACTCAGCCTGAAAGGGTTAATTAAGATAAACAAAATATTAAGTTTGTGTGTATTGAAAAAAAAAAAAAGTTTAGCAGTTTCGTTCGGCTAATTGTTTATTTGTTCCACCATTACTCTCGAACAGTAAATCGGATTTTTACGAAAACTGGCAAAACTGATTAACACATAAAGGACATTTTTTCACATTATTTTGAATTCCATTCGACCTTCAGGGATCCAGTAGGGTCCTTTTTTTCTAGAACCCCTAAGTTCACTGAACCATCAGTTTTAAATTAACCTCCTTGGGAACGCAATGTGCTATTCTCAATAGTTGTCGGGTATGACATGTGTAACACTCGGTATGCTACTTACTTGGCTAGACAAGCACCCTGTATGTTGTCCCACAAGTCTTGCTGTTCTGGGAACGCAATGTGCTATTCTCAATAGTTGTCGGGTATGACATGTGTAACACTCGGTATGCTACTTACTTGGCTAGACAAGCACCCTGTATGTTGTCCCACAAGTCTTGCTGTTCTGGGAACGCAATGTGCTATTCTCAATAGTTGTCTGGTATGACATGTGTAACACTCGGTATACTACTTACTTGGCTAGACAAGCACCCTGTATGTTGTCCCACAAGTCTTGCTGTTCTGGGAACGCAATGTGCTATTCTCAATAGTTGTCGGGTATGACATGTGTAACACTCGGTATGCTACTTACTTGGCTAGACAAGCACCCTGTATATTGTCCCACAAGTCTTGCTGTTCTGGGAACGCGTACATACGATGGGCTATTCTCAATAGTTGCCGGGTAGAGAGAGAGGCTGAGAGAGATTGCATGGCGGGGTCTTTACTGCGGCGTAGGGCTTGGATTACGCGAAGGAGTTTGTCCAAACTGGGAGGTATTGAGCCGTGCTGAAAAGAAGGAGAATTTGTAGATGGTTTAGAATAGAATAAAAATAGCTATTTGCCCAAGGCTCCGTGGAAAACATTTACGGGAAACGAACTCCAGCAGTAGGCTACTACTATTATTGTGGTCAAACTCTCAAATACACCTTGTTTATTCTGCTCGAATGGGACCAAAAAGTCCCTTTACACCGCAAGGTCTCGTGTAGTTTATGGGTTTAAGAACACAATACAATACACAATGAAATGATTTGCTTGATACAGAACCTCCCTAACACTTCAAGAACTTTTGGGAACAGTCCCTTGTTCTCCAAACAAGTCTTCCTTCCTACGATTTTTTTACCTCCTCTGGCTACCACTTACCGAAAATGGTAGAGCTTTTTTTAAAAGAGGTTTGATAGAAGGAACTGTAACTGCTAAGGTCTTATCGTTGAGAAAGCAAAAAAAAAAAAAAAAAAAAAAAAAAAGACTCTTGAAATCTGAAGTTAAGCAACGTTGAGTAATGTTAGTATCCGGATGGGTGTTTGGCTTTTCCCGACCAGACTCAGGCTGGGTGCGATTAATGTGAAACTTGTCTCCGAATGAAAGTTAAAACCCCGTCATTAAAGATAAAGACCTTACATAGCCTTAGGTATTAAACCCGAAGAGAGAGAGAGACAACAACAACAGAGAGAGAGAGCGAGAGAGAGAGAGACAACAACAACAGAGAGAGAGAGAGAGAGAGAAAAGTTCTAGTAAAACGGTCGTTTTGCGGACGTCAAAAACTAGAGATTACCTGATACAAAGCAATGGGTTCGACAATATAGCCCAAAGTCTTGACGTATTGGTTGACTAGTGTGGTTTTACCACAACCTCTAGGACCATACACACGTCTAAGGCAGTAGTTATATGTATTAGAGGTCGTTTTGCGGACGTCAAACACTAGAGATTACCTGATACAAAGCAATGGGTTCGACAATATAGCCCAAAGTCTTGGCGTATTGGTTGACTAGTGTGGTTTTGTCACAACCTCTTGGACCATACACACGTCTGAGGCAGTGTGTAGTTATAAGTATTAGAGGTCGTTTTGCGGACGTCAAGGAGATTACCTGATACAAAGCAATGGGTTCGACAACATAGCCCAAAGTCCTGGCGTATTGGTTGACTAGTGTGGTTTTGTCACAACCTCTAGGTCCATACACACGTCTGAGGCAGTAGTTATATGTATTAGAGGTCGTTTTGCGGACGTCAAGGAGATTACCTGATACAAAGCAATGGGTTCGACAATATAGCCCAAAGTCTTGGCGTATTGGTTGACTAGTGTGGTTTTGTCACAACCTCTTGGACCATACAAACGTCTGAGGCAGTAGTTATATGTATTAGAGGTGTTTTGCGGTCGTCAAGGAGATTACCTGATACAAAGCAATGGGTTCGACAATATAGCCCAAAGTCTTGGCGTATTGGTTGACTAGTGT
>NW_007384040.1:0-4354 GCF_000475195.1 Diaphorina citri | reverse complement strand
TCTTCAGCCACAACTCTAGTTCTGTTTATTTTGTTGTTACCATGCAACTTTTGTGTTACAAATCAATTGCCGCTTTTAAAAGGCTTTGCTCTTTCTTCTCACTGCTTCTTTATCTCCTTCGTTTTCTTCCATCCACACACCTTCTCCTCATTCTCTTTCTGTATTATTTTTGCTCATAGTCTGTAATTTAGTTTGCGTTTGCTTATTCGTAACCTATTTGCTTTGAAACATAGTTTCAAATATTCAGTAGGGTCGTTTTTCCCCTTCTTTGATTCCGTTTTGTTTGCAGTTCAAATCATTTAACATCAAATAAATGTTTATTGCTATTAGGTACCTACCTATATGAAGGCTTTTGAGTCGGGTGCTGTAGGTAGGATACACATCAGAGAAAGTGTAGTTGAGATATATTATCCAGGGTTTCTTCCATCGCATTCAAGTTCCATTTTGTCTTGAGACAAAAGTTGAAAGCCTTACATTTAATGGTGTATGTTTCTAACTACGTTGGTGTTATAAACAACTCGAAAATTGTCTTAATTTATTATAAAATGTTAATTTACTTTGAATAATTTTATTTATATTGCTATGTTACTAAAATGTACATTAAGAAAGGCACTTTTATCGGGCCTTCATGTATTTTAATTTCCATTATTCTAATAATGACAGGTAAACTTACCATTAAAATTACAAACAGAGTTAAAACAAATCGAAACATTTTGGGGAATACCTATTATAGATATCTGTGGTACATCTACGAACAATTCTGAGAATATCAATAGGGAACTAAAATAATTAATAATGATTCTATATAGGTACCTAACCACGACGTAAAATGTGGAAATGTATGTGGATGTACAACAGTTGTGACAATATTATGTCGAAAAAAGTGAAAACCAATTTAAATGTACAGGCACATTAATTGGTAATTTATAATTTCTGTTTGCGTTCTCGTTTTTATTCGTGAACATTATTTCCATATACCTACGTACTGTACATGTTTTTAAAGAGAGACCTTATCCTTTTACAGGAATTGAACCCAGTTCTGTTCCTCAGTTGTGCTCACGAGGCTGAGAGTAGGTATATAACGAAATAACCAACATGTAATATGACGGAATGGCAGCCATGGAGCATGATTACAAGAAATTATACGTTCAGCCTTATAAGCCTAATTCAATTAGCAGTTTTAATGTTATTCATGATCGCATAATTCACCAAGTGCACCCCAAAGTCTAGCGCCGAAGAAGTGGCGCCCTTTTTGTGCCGTTAAAGAGAAAAGAAAAGGCTTCAAGTCATAAAAACGCCTTTTAATTTTTTTTCCCCAGCAAAGAAAAGCAGAGATAAATGTATATCTAAGCATATCATTTCGCCTGTGACATGCTCTAGTCGTAATTTATTTCTAGTGATACTGTGAAAGAATAGCAAGTGATGAAGCGAGAAAACCTTGAGAGAATGCTGTGCAGGGAATAGGCATTCCATGTTCCATGATAAGACGAGATCTGTTTGGAATGATATGATGTTGAAGATCGTGTTCACGTTGAAATAATAAAAATACAGGCACTACAACAGGAGATCCAACTCACATTTCTATTTCGACACTGTTAATCCAACACAAGAATCGATATCAACTATTTCTAATGGAAAACAACTGAGAGGAAGCCACCCTGCGGCGCGCTATCGTGATGTATTTCGGCATCCGACGGAGAGAAAAAAAGAGAAAAGCTAATAAGAGAAAATTTTCCATTCCCCCCTGCCGTCCCAAACCCCGTTAGACTATTCAATTATTTTCCTGTCACCCTAGTTTCATGGAAATATGGTTTTTACACTCTTTTTTGAAATGAGAAATATAATTTCATTACTCCTTCCTTGCTTCGTATAAAATTTCCACTAGCAGACAGCAAACAGATTCAAGGAGAGCTCCGTCAGGGGACTTGAACGACGCGTGGTGGGGAGGATAGAGAATATTCCACGTTTGAAGACCTTCAGCCTTCAGTAGTCATGCCTGTCATCAGATGGGAAGACGGAGCAAATCCCATACTCGATAAGGACAACTGATGAGCTGATTGACTACCCAGCGAACCTAGGTTCAACCCAAGTTCCACATCAGATTTTCGATCACCAGACTTAATATTTCGAACCATCCAAATAAACAAACACGTGGATCTCTTGATCAATACGCCCATACTAATTGAGCTCATTAAATTAGATTACGCACTCATCATACACGTGGACCAGGGCAAAATTTAGACTAACCTCGACTTGGCGCTACCTGTCTAGATCAAATTCAACAAATTTATTGTTCTTTCAATTTTTCAACAACCCTGTTTAAACGCTCGTGTATGCTGCCTTCTCAAGTTTCCTCTAGTTTTTTCCCCCTTCACAATTCATTTTCTTATCTTCCCTATTGTTTCTGTATCGACAACGAAAGTTCGAAGAATTGAGGTGAGGATTGATGTTACGTCCCACATGGGTGTAATCATTTTCATTTTTTCACTCAGGAGCTCTGGGGCATTATAGATTTCAACATTTTCAACCATCAGTTCAAGAATTTCCTCATCGTTGAGATTTTACAAAGTAGAAATGTACACTTGGAGAAACTAAAAATTGATAGCTAATAGCTTATTTTGTCGTCATTTTTGGAAACTCTATATTCCTTGGTTTCTATTTCGGTAATTATGTAGAAGTCACGTCCGTGGAAAAGAAAAGCTCCTTTTTGTATTTAACCTAACCCTATAATAACATTAATCACTGCTCTAATTGTGAAAACTCCTTCTTGCGTTTAACCTAACCCTATAATAACACTGGTCACTGCACAAGTACCTCTATTTCTATTGATTTACATAATAGGAGCGTTAAAATCACCTCCATTTCTAAATTTTGCACCAGGAAGAAAGGAAAATGCATTTCACCTACATTCACTCTGTCAACTTGCATCAAGATATAGCACATCCTCTATGAAAACTGCAAACCCAGCCTGTCAAAACCTGTCTTTGACAGCACTTGGAATATAAAGGAACTAAGACGTCAAGTGTATTTGTCATGGAGATGACATCATTGGTTTGTACTTGTTATAATGACGCTGACGTTGAATACGTCTTCGACAAATTTCTTTGTGTCCCCAGGCTGTTACATGTATTCAACTTGTCAACAATCATGCTTCTGACAGTTCCACCTATATAATTGTTGAGTTTATTCAAATCCGTGCTTTTCTCAGGTTCAAGCAACAAACGGTAAATTTCCTCGTTTACTGTTTGTACCTTTGGGTTTACCCGTTTACCACGGATTTTTTCCTCGTAATAAATGGAATTTATTGCCCAAAGCATGTTCACATACAGCGCGATATTCGCAAACCAGTATTTCTATTTCCTAACTTAGTAGGTATACCTACATAATGGGTAGAATAAAAACTATACTAAGAGAAACAGAAGATTATGCTCACATACAGCGCGATATTCGCAAACCAGTATTTCTATTTCCTAACTTAGTAGGTATACCTACATAACTATGTACTTGCATCGTGAATTTAGCTATGCCTTTACAAAATGGGTAGAATAAAAACTATAATAAGAGAAACAGAAGATGAACGAACAAGAAGGGAAAGTAGAAGAATAAGAGTAAGTTGAAGAATAAGAAAATGCTGATGCAGCGAAAAAAGTATTTCAGTAGTATCTATTGCAGAATTTACGAGAGTATTTACAGCTCAGCAAATACTATAAATAGTAATTTCAAGTGAAATTACAAGCAATGTGAATATCTCCGTAGTAGTTGAATGAAGAATGCAAAGCAACTCTGGTCTACATTTGAGTAGCACTTGAGTCTTGTAACATAAGAGCACCAATCAGCAATTCTAAGACCAAAAGCTAAGAGGAAGGGGGAGAGTCTGTTGTTCAACGAAATAAAGTACTCTGACTTCTGCATTACATTTTACAGACGATGTTCCAGATCAATTTACCTCTTTTGATATGAAATTTGCCACAGTAACCCTTTTCTTCTTCTTACAGTAGGTACCTATGTCAGTTTGAGTCTTGTAACATAAGAGCACCAATCAGCAATTCTAAGACCAAAAGCTAAGAGAAAGGGGGAGAGTCTGTTGTTCAACGAAATAATAAAGTACCTACTCTGACTTTAGCATTTACATTTTACAGATGATGTTCCAGATCAATTTACCTCTTTTAATATGAAATTTGCCACAGTAACCCTTTTCTTCTTCTTCTTACAGTAGGTAGGTATGTCAGTGTAACAAACAATTAAAACGAAATTTGAAAGACACACAATTTTTGCCACGAGCGCGCAAATTTTTTCAAAGATTCCCAATGGAAGAAAAAATTAAAAGTTGCAATACATGTCAGTACGTTAAATT
>NW_007384039.1:0-2500 GCF_000475195.1 Diaphorina citri | reverse complement strand
TTAAGGCGGTCTCTTCCTGATCCCTTATGTGCCGCGTCCATTTTAATTAAAAAAAAAAATTGATAAGACAGGATATCCTTTGAAAGATAGAAAGAAACAATGGATTTTGGAGTTGAAATAATAGAGAGTTGAAATGATGGAAATTGAAATAATCGAGGTTCTACTGTACTTAAGTCTTAATATGAATGTTAAATAAGCCAGCCTAGTTAGCTTGGTTGGTAGCGCCCCTGCCTTGTAAGCGCTAGGTCGCGGGTTCGATTCCAGCCAGGGGCGGATTTTATCCCAAACAGATAAGGTTCGTTCTCGGAAAGGCTGGCCATTAAATACAAAATTGAGTTCCTTACTCATTACTCGTTTTTTTTTTTTTTTTTTTTTTTTTTTTTTTTTTTGTCACCATAGATACGGACAGTAATATTTTCACTGGAAATAAATACATAAATAAAATTAAAAATAATAATAATAACAACCAAATTTTTCTCGTTTTGTGCTTGAATTTCGGGGTGCACTTTGCCTCTCGGGCACTCGAACTCTCTCATTTATATCTGGTTACACCTTGTATCTACCTTTTTAAATCTTTTGAGACACCCATAATACTTTAATTTAATATCACATTAAAATGTCTTTCACATGTAGGTACATAGCTCATGCAAATATTTAATGACGTCCATATTAAATGGCAAACATCATAATTATGACTTAGGTACTAGTGGTTGACCCGTCCTTTGTACGGGATCAGCATGGCATAAGAGTCATAATCATAACTTTGAGGTGCTGCCATTTTGAATCGGGATGGAATATGACAAATTTAAATAGCCTATGTCACCCTTAGTACTCTTCTCAACAACCACAAAAAATTTCATCAAAATCAGTCAAGCCGTTTTTTCGTGAAAAGGGGACAACAAAAGTAAAAACGACATTATGTTTGTTGAATAATAATGATAATACCTAATAATAGTACATAGATCATAATAATAAAATAGTAATAATAAGGAATATGATGGATAGTTATTCTCAGTTCGTCGAAAATTTTATTATATTAAATTTGATTACTTAATAGATCAGTTGCGCTTACTTGGGTGATGTTTCAAAGTCATAGAGCAGGAAAAATGAGGACCAACGGAATTTTTCTCTTTCTTCTACGACTTCTGGATACCGAGATAAATCGATTAAAAAAATACCGGTAAATCGTGAACTTTGACGTCACGGAATACGCTTCCGTAGGCGACGACGTCACATCAAATGTCCCGAGCAAAAGCAAAGCTCCCTCGCAGGCAACGCATTAATGTGTTTGTGCGCATACGTTTCTGTGCAGGTCTTTCTGCTCCTCCGCTAGCGCGCTTGCATAGTGGCGCTACCTAACGGACGAAAAAAAAAACTGCGTAAAGTCTGACGTCATACATATTTGAACTCTTTCATTAGAACGGAAAATAAAAATTAAATTTTGGACATTTTACAGTTATTTTTTTGGAGTTTTGACCTCTGATTTGAATTTTTCCCAACTTTTTACATAGGAATCGACCATTTATTTATAATTTTTACCCATTTGCAACTGCTCTATTCTTTATTACCCAGTTCCCTATCTCTCTCCCTCCTTCCCTCTCTCTCTTTTCTCTCTCTCTCTCTCTCTCTCTCTCTCTCTATCTCACCCCTTCGCTTTACCCCATTCATTTACTTTTTCTACTTCTTTTCTCTTTACTTAATTTTCAGTCTTCTCTCTCTCTCCCTGTTTTTAATTACGTTAAAAATTACAACCTATTAATTATTTCGAATCAGCTCATTCGAAAAAGAGGAAGGAGAAGGAAGGAGAGAGAGAGAGAGAGAGAGAGAGAGAGAGAGAGAGAGAGGGTTATTTCCCAGTGCCGGTTAGTGAAATGTGAAATATTGTTTATTAGAATTAGAGCAAAAGAGAGAGAAACAAAGAAAGAAAGAGAGAGAGAGGAGTGGGAAAGAAAGGCAGGAGTAAGAAAGAAAGAGAGAAATATAGAGAGGGAGAGAGAAAAAGAACACGAATAGATTGAAGAAAAGCAGCAACAAAATAATTTGCCGGCTTTCATGGACATGAGCAAACATGGACACGAGCAAAATGCCAGTACTGGTTTCTTTTTTTTTTTTTTCCCAAGTGCTACTCATGTGAAGTACCGACACTACCGACCAAAAGCAAATTTTAATAGCATACAGGGAAACTGCCAACTACCTCCTACCTTCCTCTTCAGTGAAGGGATACTACCTATACTACCTATTCGGATACTATACCTATTCCTTCCTCTTCATTGATAGGGGGATGGTGGCGGGTTTTTTTCGCATACATAATTTGTAAAGGTAGGCTGGAAGAGGTAATGTGACAGCTCCCCTAAACTGAAGTGGTCTGGATAATGTATGAGTCCGGCAACACTGTAGAGACTGAAAATAATGACTGCGTCCATTAGAATAGCCCATGATATACAGCACAGAACAAGAAGTAGCCATAGTATTGTACATAGTCACTGCAGAAATAAATACG
>NW_007384038.1:0-4355 GCF_000475195.1 Diaphorina citri | reverse complement strand
AGTATAGCTACTCATTGTACTTTTCACGATTTCCAAGGTATTATGATTATGACTCGGATTTCATATGTTTTGCATAGCGAACGGCACAGCTATTCGCAAATTGGATTAATTCTCCAATGTATACTTACTATGTAGGTGCTACACTAAGTACTGTTATTTTAATGAGTTACTCTATAGTTGTTATTTTTCAAAGTAAAGTACCTACACTGATCCATATCATTAATTGGGATATATCGTATATTGTTAGTTCAGGAGGTGCCTTATACCAGGCATTATTTGGGGACGAACCAAGTGATGCTTTTATAAGTAGTGAATCAGATCTGTCACTTTTCTACGTCAATGCAGACTTGCTGTAGGTAATTCTAAATCAAATATTAATTTTCACAGGCTTATGGAACAAATTTCATTCCCACACCAAATTTCATTCCCACTAAGGTAGCTACAATCTGAAACAAGAGATATGCTTCGAGTAGGAGTAAGGAAAGAAAGTAAACAACTAAACATACATAGTGGTATAGGAAATGGGCTCATCTGCTTCTTTTTCCCGAATGTGTAGGCGGGGTAGAGGTAAACTTGAAGTCTGAGAATTACGAAACGTAGACTTTCCTTGCGAATTGGAGTCTGTCTAACTTTTAGCACTAACGATCTAGGTGGAACGAAGCAAAAGTAAAGCAACTTCTATTCTTCTTATATCTTGTAAAAGCTCACAATATTTCAGGATAGAGGAGAGAAGGGAGCAGACAACTTACTTCATTAAAGGTGTAAAGTGAGACTCTTGAACTTAGCAAGCATAACACGTGACGACTGTATGTATCATATTATTATACCTTTTATGTTACTCTAAAGTCGTCTAAAGCTTAAGGTACATTTTATATTGTCTTACACAGTCTGCACTATCCGGGGTCAACTATGATCCACTCTTGAACGAACTTTTCAGTTTTCCAAACTTTGCAAGTTTGATTCCTTGCGCAGTAAAAATTGACTGAGCAGACAACTTACTTCATTAAAGGTGTAAAGTGAGACTCTTGAACTTAGCAAGCATAACACGTGACGACTGTATGTATCATATTATACCTTTTATGTTACTCTAAAGTCGTCTAAAGCTTAAGGTACATTTTATATTGTTTTACACAGTCTGCACTATCCGGGGTCAACTATGATCCACTCTTGTACAAACTTTTCAGTTTTCCAAACTTTGCAAGTTTGATTCCTTGCGCAGTAAAAAATGACTCTAGGATTCAGCGAAATTTGGCGTAAGAAGTTCTTTTGAGAATGAGTCCTTATACTTTTGAAGAACTTCATCGGAGGAGCTCAAGTAAGTTTCTAATATCCACCACTATTTCCGACGATGTGGAAATGTCCGAGAAGAGAGAATGACACGAATAGGAGAAAATTTATTTTCTGATCTCACCACTTTTATAGGCCGACATTTTTGGATAGGAACTTGGCCTTTTTTTTCACATTTGTGTTTTTGTGGGGTGCGTCGTAGAGGAAAAAGAAAAATTCCGTTGGTCCTCATTTTTCCTGCTCTTTGAGTTTGAAACATCACCCAAGTAAGCGCAACTGATCTGTTTTTGTATTATTTTTACAAGAATCTTTCCTGATGTAGATATAGGGCAAAGTATAACTTCTGATAATATGTAAAATGTGTGGAATCATAATGTTAATCTCTCAATGCACTTTGTTGTAAATGCATAGGTACATCATTTAATACATGTTGCATTTTTGTACATTATCAGCAGTCAGCTTAAAAAGAAAAACACACATTAGAACTTTAATGTACGTTGCTTTCATTTTAACCAAAGTTTCTCCACTGTTACCCTTCTTATTCCTATTCCTTCCACAGTTGCTACTAACAGAAAATATGAGGGGACGGAATATAGAATTGGTCTGTTTCTCTCTCTTTCCTTCTCTCTCTCTTGGAGCGGAAAATTGACGCTTAGCATTTAGTTTTATCCCCCTCCTTCCCCCCCCCTTCCTATTAACATCAAAACTTTCAGGTATACCTATGTATGTATGTACGTACGTAACTGTTTGTATGTACTACATAATATTATGCGCAGACTGTTTTTCTCTCTGGCATTTTGAACTTTTTTCATATTTCAAAATTTAATGTGTAAAATACGTAACACATGCACAGTGCACACCACGCATTGAATAAAGTGTTAAATGGTTCTAGGATTTCAGTTACCCTTAGTTAGGTGTTTATTAATTTTTAAGCTATGTACCTATAGGAGAAAATTCTCCGTTTTCACACACGGTTCAAATTGTTTCCATTCATTCTTACATTTCCCCAGAGAGCAGCACTCGCTGAGGAAAATTTCCAATTTTCCACTGAGAAGAAATTTTTTAGTACTCACGTTTTGTTCACAGTCTGCTCGACTTCTTGAATTACTCACTAGAGTGTGTCACCAGTATGGAAATAAAATCTGCATAATAAGATCAATGTCACAAGGTGAGAATATGTACCTATTATATTGGAGAATTGTATCATGGTTTTAAAACGACCAAGAGAAGGTAGAGTGTTGTACAAGCGAATGCGAATAGGGTGAATTCACCTGTGACTGGACCATGGTTTTCCTGTTATGTACCTATTATATTGGAGAATTGTATCATGGTTTTAAAACGACCAAGAGAAGGTAGAGTGTTGTACAAGCGAATGCGAATAGGGTTTTGCTACAATTCTCTTTAAATGAATTCACCTGTGACTGGACCATGGTTTTCCTGCTATGAGCCCAAGGACTTTAAGGTTCTTGAAGCTTTCTGACCCTGAGAAAAATGAGTATACAAGGAGTGGAAATTGGGAAATGTAAAAATTAAAAAATACCTAAATACTAGGATTTTTTCTGGTCTCAAGTCGGTTCCCAGATTTTCAGATATCAATATAAAGTTAGAAAGCGGTGTAACAAATTAGCTTTCTGACCCTGAGAAAAATGAGTATACAAGGAGTGGAAATTGGGAAATGTAAAAATTAAAAATACCTAAATACTAGGTAGGTAGAAGCTTTCTGACCCTGAGAAAAATGAGTATACAAGGAGTGGAAATTGGGAAATGTAAAAATTAAAAATACCTAAATACTAGGTAGGTTATAGGTACATCTCATCCAAATAATTCAATACAGTAAAAGAAAAAGTTCATTTCAATTCTGCCTGTAAACTGTAAACACAAACAATAGAGTCTATGTATCTATGATTGTATATTTTATGGATTTTCCCCATCATGAACCGCTGACTAGAAATTTGCAAGTTCTCCATTCCATTTAGTTTTATTTACTCCGCAACAACTCGCGTACCTGGAACACTTTTTCCTGCCTTGGTCGGAAAATTAATGTGCAATACGAAAAATGTTTTAATTAAAATACATAAATAAATTCACATCATTAATAACCGGGGAAATTATCTGGGTTGCCCGCACTAAGGAAGCGCTACCAAATACAGGACGGGAGATTATTTGCTGGTTGCACATCATTAATAACCGGGGAAATTATCTGGGTTGCCCGCACTAAGGAAGCGCTACCAAATACAGGACGGGAGATTATTTGACATCATTAATAACCGGGGAAATTATCTGGGTTGCCCGCACTAAGGAAGCGCTACCAAATACAGGACGGGAGATTATTTGCTGGTTATTTTTGAAAATGAAGAGCCTTTTGCCCTCTCCATCTGCTACCACATTGGTAGTTAAACTGCAGTTCCCATGATTACTCAAACAATACTTCTGTCAAACTAAGTAAATTTCTTAAAATCTTACATCACTTTTTCTTACTCTTATGGACAGAGATCAAACCTGCCCCTTCCCCAAAATCCCAAATAAAATAATTCAATGGTCGGTCATCCCATGCTATGTACATCATTACATGAAAGTAAAATCAAAAAATCAAATCAAGAATGATAATAAACTGGATATTAAACAAATTAGGTAGGTACAAAGGTATTCAACCATGATCGAATAAAATAAAATAATTCAATGGTCGGTCATCCCATGCTATGTACAATTGGGCTGAATTGGGCTGAAAAGCCAGGGATTTTTCCCCCAGGGAAAAGTGTTCTACTGTCCCATATTTGAGGAGACTAAACATAATCTAGATTAAAGGAAACAACGCAGCTACGAAGAAAGAGTGAAAAAGAAACGTCTCCCTCGGTGTGCACCTCTTCCTAAATTGACTGCAATTTCTGACTAAACTCTTGAGTGTCTAAAAGTTTATTCACTGGAGTCTCTTAGTAAACATTTCAAGGGGGAAGTTTAAAAGAAAAATCTGGAGATTCCCTTGGTTCCTGTTTTCACAGCCCTGTCGGAGTTATATTTATATAGCACAAACAAAGGTACATTTTGTAAATAGCTTTTAGCTACTTTAT
>NW_007384037.1:15931-21871 GCF_000475195.1 Diaphorina citri | reverse complement strand
AAAAAAAAAAAAAAAAAAAAAAAATGCTGGAGCAAGTTTAGATTTTATTAGAGCTTTCAAGAAAAGTTATCAGTCCCTTTGTACTCAGCAACACGGGAAAGTAGATCATCATTGAAATCTTACATCCTCGAACAAAATTTGGTAATATTTTACCCTCTAAGTACCCATCAGGTATTCAGTTCGAGATAATCAGGTGTCAACGGGTCCACACAGAAGAGGGTTTCAGAACCCAATGCTCTGAAATGAAAAGGTTTTCATCATTTTCAATCTTCACTGAATCAACCTGAGGGTTTGTTTTTCCAGAGCTTACGAGTTCCAAGTATTTCGACAGGAAATACCGAACTGATTAAAAGGGAACAAAACACAAATCAGGCCTACAGTGTGGACTATTCTATCAAAATAAATTACATATTTATTAACTAAATAATCATATTTTTTAAATTAGTTAATTTTAACCTTGTTTGCAGCTCCGGGAGCTGAGTGCACATAGAATACAGGGTGCATCCAGCACGCCATGGAGGTTACAATGTATTTAATATAGCACAACTATACAGCAGGACCATGAAGTATACACTGGGGAGCATACAGATGGGGACATTGTGTGCGGAAAATTGCAATAAAATTTCTACTTTCATCAGTAAAAGTAACAAAGTCTCGTTACTTCCATTTGTACATACTGCAATAACTGCATAGCAGACAATAATTAGGAGTCCAAGGCTGAATCTTCCTTTGTGTAAAATTTCAACAAACCTAGCTGAAGATATAAACCACACTTTTACTTTCTATTACCAAAGTATAACGGAGCTATACTAGTTTTTAGAATGAACAAGAGCCATGTTTGGATTTCATCAGAGCTTTCAAAAGAAGTTATCAGTCACTTTGTACTCAGCAACACGGGAAAGTAGATCATCATTGAAATCTTGGCATCTTTATTGTCACCTACTCGTCTTAATCATGCAATTCTCCTGTACTTCAACATTGTCCTTTGAAGGATAAACATGTATTGTAGGAACCAGATTTCAGTCAAGCAAGCGCAGAATAATTTTTCATAATCAATGAAATATTCATTTTAATCGAAGATTATCACTCATCATTATATCTGATCCCTTTAAAACAGAGAAATACCTCCTGGAATTCAATATTTGTAGAGCTTTATTTTCTTATTTTTTCCGAGTTCTCAGAGCTTTTGAAAAGTAAAATTTCAGTCAATTTGTATCAGCAACACGGACCAAAAGCAAATCATCATCGAAAGGGATTGGAAACAGAGAATTCCGATTCAACATTATTTAAAGAAGTTAAAGATTTTGTCAAAATTCCAAGGAGAAACACAATAGGCTTTACCGTCCAATTGCTTCTTCTTGTGTCGGAGTCTCTTAGCCTCGAGCTGGAAACGATATAACAGTTGGGTTAGTAGTTGAATACATAGTATAGCTTCACTATGCTCTATTGTAGTGATAGATAGGAAGTAAGAAACGAAGTGAGCTAAAGTGTCAATATAGCGATTTTTCTATTAATCTGTTTCCCCACATATCGAATTTTGATGAAGCAAAACGCAAAAATATTCAAGATCGTCTGCTTAAAGTAGCGGGTTCGATTCCCGCCTTCCTCTCTTTAATTTTACTTTGCGAATTACCGGGAGAATTCAAAATAATCGTAATCATGGTTCGAAAAAGATAAACCGAAAAAGATTAATTTTACTTTGCGAATTACCGGGAGAATTCAAAATAATCGTAATCATGGTTCGAAAAAGATAAACCGAAAAAGATGTGTGTGTTTCTTTTTTATTATTATTTATTTACGGAGAATCTCTTACCTTCTTCTTGATTTTGCCGGCCTTCTCAGCGTAGATGGCGGCCTTCTTGTCTCGTAGGGAGAGGGGCGCCGGCTGTTTGGCGGCCGGTTTCTTGCCGGCGGCCTTATTCTTGGCGCGCAGCTTGGCTTGTTGCGCCTTGCGCTCCTTGCTGATCTTCAGCATGATCTCGTACTTCTTGGGTACGGGCAGCTGCGAAGTCAAACGAGATGAGATTAGACATCGAAGAAAACAATGGAAATTTCTCAGTTGCTCAAGGTAGAAATAGAAACACACTACCACCACGTAACGTGATGGCTGTCCTGAACGAAATTACCCACAATATCATGGGAAAACTTTGAACGTCTTTCTGACTCCCCATGACTTCACGTGATATGACGTGACCGTAGTGTGTTTCTACCTTTATTTTGAAATTTCGCAGTTGCGGCGGTGTTTACAGGCTCATACTGTTGAAATTCGGTCCAGTTTAGTGGGCCTAAAAAAACCGATTTTACAACCAATAGGATTTTTTTGAAATTAATACAAACAACCAATGAAAGGCAGGAACCAGATTTCAGTCAAGCAAGCGCAGAATAATTTTTCATAATCAATGAAATATTCATTTAAATCGAAGATTATCACTCATCATTATATCTGATCCCTTTAAAACAGAAAAATACCTCCTGGAATTCAATATTTGTAGAGCTTTATTTTCTTATTTTTCCGAGTTCTCAGAGCTTTTGAAAAGTAAAATTTCAGTCACTTTGTATCAGCAACACGGACCAAAAGCAAATCATCATCAAAAGGAGTTGGAAATACAGAATTCCGTATTTTAAGCTTCTGTCAAAATTCCAAGGAGAAGCACAATGACATCAGTTAGGCGACGACATGCTACATTTTAATAATCAAAATGATTCATTATGTGTCACATGACACGTTGCTTTCATCACGATAATTATGCTTTCCTTCCTTACGTTTCATCAAGTAAAAGTATAATTTCCTAGTCAGGTAAAATAACTAGAAAAAGGCCACATAATCAAGATGTACTTTGGTACTTCACATTTTAGTTTAAGATAAAGTATAATTTCCTAGTCAGGTAAAATAACTAGAAAAAGGCCACATAATCAAGATGTACTTTGGTACTTCACATTTTAGTTTAAGATTAAGATAATCAGGTGTCAACGGGTCCACATAGAAATGGGTTTCAGAACCCAATGCTCTGAAATGAAAAGGTTTTCATCATTTTATCTTGAATCAACTAGGTCCTTTTACCAACAAGGTCCATAAATCTTTACATCCCTTTCTTCTTCAAATAATTATAATGGTGTCTATTTTTTCCCCTTCCCATTCTCGAGTTTTTTTGAGCCTTCAACAAATCAAGTCCACAATAAATTGAATCAGAAAGTAATAGAAAATTTCATCACATGGCATCAGCCGAAAGATGGTGTTAGTTAAAATCATCACTTTCAACCGTGGACATTCCTTCTAACCTACACGACTGACTTGAAGTAAGGAGTTGATAAAATCTACCTGCCTATGTTTTTTTCCCTTCTTTTTTTAAATTCTTTCCCCATCAATGACTGTTTTATCATTTTTGTTACGAGTGAAGTGTTGTTCGCACCTCCGGGAGCAGAGTGCACATAGAATACAGGGTGCACCCAGCACGCCATGGAGGTTACAATGTATTTAGTATAGCACAACTATACAGCAGGACCATACAGTATACACTGGGGAGAATACAGATGGGGACATTGTGTGCGGAAAGAGCAAGTCCGAAAAAAAAAGGCTGTGACGTCAGAATATTACGAAATTTGAAGCAGTGCAAAGTTGTCTTTCAGGGAAGTAGCCCAGTAAAATAAACAAAAAGATGCAAAGTAGCTCAGTAAAATTAAACAAAAAGATGCAAAGTAGCTCAGTAAAGTACAATGGATTTAATATAGCACAACTATACAGCAGGACCATACAGTATACACTGGGGAGCATACAGATGGGGACATTGTGTGCGGAAAGAGCAAGTCCGAAAAAAAATGGCTGTGACGTCAGAATATTACGAAATTTGAAGCAGTGCTAAGTTGTCTTTCAGGGAAGTAGCCCAGTAAAATTAAACAAAAAGATGCAAAGTAGCTCAGTAAAATTAAACAAAAAGATTATGAGCAAAGAACCAGATTTTCAGTCAAGCAAGCGCAGAATAATTTTTCATAATCAATGAAATATTCATTTAATTGAAGATTATTACTCATCATTATATCTGGTTCTAACATAATTAACAAAACAAAACATTAATCCCTAAATTAAATGACCAGACTAGGACCACCAAACTCCACATAGGTACATCTGAAGTTCATCGTGCTAACCACCTGACTACACCAATGAGATTGGTTTTTGAACAATAAAATCTAGTACTTAGGTACATTAAAAAAACCACCTATTCGTAAAAAGAAGTTTCACAAGCAAAAGAAATAAAACCAAGTTTTTAAGGAATATGTTGTACTAAGTTTAGATTCCATCAGAGCTTTCAAAAAAGTTATCAGTCACTTTAAACTCAGCAACACGGGAAAGTAGATCATCATCGAAATCTTACATCCAGTTCTCAGACAAAACTTGCTAATAATGTTCAAACTCCTTATCAGATTTTACAAAATTTGAAAAATTCCTTCAGTTTTCTAGTTCAAGACAATCAGGTGTCAACGGGTCCACACGGAAATGGGTTTCAGAACCCAATGCTCTGAAATGAAAAGGTTTTCATCATTTTATCTTGAAAAGAAACTCTGTTCCCACCTTTGTAATAGCTTTCCTATCCCATTTTTCACATTCCAAACTTTACAATTTCCTGTTTTGTGATGGTCTTCTTCAGAATCAGATGGATACTAAATTTCATCACATGGCATCAGCCGAAAGATGGTGTTGGTTCAATCATCATTTTCAATCGTGGATAGGACCATACTTTTTTCCACACCTCCCTCATTAATCTTATTATCTCTCCAACCAAAACAAAACAGACCTAGAGTATTGATTTATGCAGCAAACAAATCATTTTCAACCGTGGATAGGGCCTTTCTTTTTCTCACTTCCCTCAATAATCTCACTATCCAACCTAAATCAGATCTAGAGTATTGACTTGGATAAACAGTTCCTTCTTTACGAAGTTATTCAGTGGCACTTGGCTTCACCCGTAATATTTTCAATTATCATGAAGGTGGTGATGCATTTACCTACTGATTCTTAGTTTTATTATTATTTCAATTTTTGTTCGCAGCTCCGGGAGCTGAGTGCACATAGAATACAGGGTGCATCCAGCACGCCATGGAGGTTACAATGTATTTAATATAGCACAACTATACAGCAGGACCATACAGTATACACTGGGGAGCATACAGATGGGGACATTGTGTGCGGAAAATTGCAATAAAATTTCTACTTTCATCAGTAAAAGTAACAAAGTCTCGTTACTTCCATTTGTACATACTGCAATAACTGCATAGCAGACAATAATTAGGAGTCCAAGGCTGAATCTTCCTTTGTGTAAAATTTCAACAAACCTAGCTGAAGATATAAACCACACTTTTACTTTCTATTACCAAAGTATAACGGAGCTATACTAGTTTTTAGAATGAACAAGAGCCATGTTTGGATTTCATCAGAGCTTTCAAAAGAAGTTATCAGTCACTTTGTACTCAGCAACACGGGAAAGTAGATCATCATTGAAATCTTGGCATCTTTATTGTCACCTACTCGTCTTAATCATGCAATTCTCCTGTACTTCAACATTGTCCTTTGAAGGATAAACATGTATTGTAGGAACCAGATTTCAGTCAAGCAAGCGCAGAATAATTTTTCATAATCAATGAAATATTCATTTAAATCGAAGATTATCACTCATCATTATATCTGATCCCTTTAAAACAGAAAAATACCTCCTGGAATTCAATATTTGTAGAGCTTTATTTTCTTATTTTTCCGAGTTCTCAGAGCTTTTGAAAAGTAAAATTTCAGTCACTTTGTATCAGCAACACGGACCAAAAGCAAATCATCATCGAAAGGGATTGGAAACAGAGAATTCCGATTCATAATTATTTTAAGCTCCTGTCAAAATTCCAAGGAAAAGCACAATTACATCAGTTAGGCGACGACATGCTACAGTTTAATAATCA
>NW_007384037.1:9647-10414 GCF_000475195.1 Diaphorina citri | reverse complement strand
TTTTGTCCTCGTAAAGTTTCATCAGAGCTTTTGAAAAGTAAAATTTCAGTCACTTTGTATCAGCAACACGGACCAAAAGCAAATCATCATTGAAACATGTGAAAAGAACGGTCTATTTCGTGTAAACTTGGCTATCCCACTTAAGACTAGAGAGTTGACAGAATATATTTTGAGAGAATTAAGCAGAAAAGAACATTACACAAGACAATTCCCCTTATGGATGATTCTTTTCTGCTAAATGCTGTCCATTTCAGACAAGATAGGTATAGAGGTAATGATGTAAGTAAAAAGTGGCCGGGACTCCGAGCAAAGATTTGGATGTAGTACTTACTCCTCTCTTCTCAGCCAGCTTGGCTTCGCGGGCGAGCTTCCTCTTCTCTTCGGAGATGATAGCGGACCGGATGGTTACCTGGGCGAACGGGTTGAGACGCAGCATCATACGCTTGTTGGTCAGCGGGTTCAACTTACGCGAGGCACGACGCACACCACGGCTGTAACACAGGGAGGGAAATAAATTAGTCTCCTTGGTATGGGGTGGAGTGGATTGAAAGACATTGAGTCTCTTTAGGGACACTGCATTTCAGAAGGTAAATACGTCCCTTTGAACACCGCATTTCATAATGGTATGTAAGACTTACCGCTCGTCGCATCGTGGGTTTCAATACTGTCAACAAAATCACTTAATTTTTGGGGAATCGAAACGTATAAAATGAAGTACCTTACTATATTTAGAGGGGGGATTTTTTTTTTTTTTTTTTTTCGTCTTT
>NW_007384037.1:0-947 GCF_000475195.1 Diaphorina citri | reverse complement strand
TTTTGTCCTCGTAAAGTTTCATCAGAGCTTTTGAAAAGTAAAATTTCAGTCACTTTGTATCAGCAACACGGACCAAAAGCAAATCATCATTGAAACATGTGAAAAGAACGGTCTATTTCGTGTAAACTTGGCTATCCCACTTAAGACTAGAGAGTTGACAGAATATATTTTGAGAGAATTAAGCAGAAAAGAACATTACACAAGACAATTCCCCTTATGGATGATTCTTTTCTGCTAAATGCTGTCCATTTCAGACAAGATAGGTATAGAGGTAATGATGTAAGTAAAAAGTGGCCGGGACTCCGAGCAAAGATTTGGATGTAGTACTTACTCCTCTCTTCTCAGCCAGCTTGGCTTCGCGGGCGAGCTTCCTCTTCTCTTCGGAGATGATAGCGGACCGGATGGTTACCTGGGCGAACGGGTTGAGACGCAGCATCATACGCTTGTTGGTCAGCGGGTTCAACTTACGCGAGGCACGACGCACACCACGGCTGTAATACAGGGAGGGAAATAAATTAGTCTCCTTGGTATGGGGTGGAGTGGATTGAAAGACATTGAGTCTCTTTAGGGGCACTGCATTTCAGTAGGTAAACACGTCCCTTTGAACACCGCATTTCATAATGGTATAAGACTTACCGCTCGTCGCGTCGTGGGTTTCAATAGTGTCAACAAAATCACTTAATTTTTGGGGAATCGAAAAGTATAAAATGAGGTACCTTACTATATTTAGACGGGGAATGATTAACTTTGTAGACTTTATCAAGGAAACTGCACGGCAACTTTGGCAAGTAAGGAAACAAGGAAATAACGGTACCTAAGCAACAATGTCAAATTGCCAATGCATAGGATGTCTAATATAAACCTAACCAATAATCGCCAATAATACTCACATGGGGCGGCGCAGCACCTTCTTGATCTCCTCGGACTTGAGGAGGCGGGCCAGGTCG
>NW_007384036.1:0-4361 GCF_000475195.1 Diaphorina citri | reverse complement strand
TTTCGATTGCAAATATTTCAACGGGTTACTTTCTGGTGTTCTCGTGTTGACCCAGCACCTAAATAGGAAGTATTGTGTGTCTTCTCGCCCATCTGATGAGAGCCATACTACGGGATGGGCATGCTACGACACGGTGGAACACTCATCTTAAAAAAAAGGGAACTGTAACAACGGAGATCTTATAGTCCCGAAATCCATGAGAGAGGGAGGATAGATGAAAGCCAGCCATTCCAGGAACGAACGCTATCTGTTTATGATAAAGTTCGGGACTCGATCCCGCAATTCCAATCTAACTAGGCTGAGAATTATGACCTTACTCCTTCTGCTTCGCCTTTTTCCGTGTTCAGACGATGTCTTCGTTTTTCGTCAGTCTCTCGTGGATGCCCTTCGCATTCAACCTTTTCAGGCGGAGAAAAGAAGAAAAAAAATGCCATTTTTTTCTCAGAGAGGAAGGGGGGGGAGCTGCCCAAATGCTGAAGTGAAGAAAATTGACACAGTTATTATTTTGGAAAGTCATTTCTATCTCTCCCTCCTTCCAATTCTCCCTCTCCTCCTCTTCCCTCTGCCTCCATTATTTTCTCCTATTTGTACATCACAACCTCTCCTTTTTCTTCTTTTGTTCTTCTTCCTCCCCTTAGCTCTCTCCATCTCCTCCTTCACCTCTTCTTCTTTCTTCAAATTCTCCCTCCCATCTCTTTCTCCTTCTCCTCTTCCTCCTTCCCTCTTTCTCCCACTTTTTCTCCTATTTGTACATCACATCCCCTCCTCTTTCATCTTCTCCTCTTGGATCTATCCCATCTCCTCCACCTCCTCTTCTTCTTCCTCCTCCTCTGTCTTTTTCTCCTATTGGTACAAAACATCACCTCCTCTCTCCTTCTTCCTCCCCTTAGATTCGTTTTTTCTCTTTATCCTTCCCTTTTATCTCCTTCTTCTCCTTTTTTTCCTCCACCTCCTCTTCTTCTTCCTCCTCCTATGTCTTTTTCTCCTATTGGTACAAAACTTCACCTCCTCTCTCCTTCTTCCTCCCCTTAGATTCGTTTTTTCTCCTTATCCTTCCCTTTTATCTCCTTCTTCTCCTTTTTTTCCTCCACCTCCTCTTCTTCTTCTTCCTCTTTTTCCTCTGTCTTTTTCTCCTATTGGTACAAAACATCACCTCCTCTTTCTTCTTTTCTTCTTCCTTTCCTTTACTTCTATTTTTCCTCTTTCTCCTTCCCTTTATCCTCTCCTCCCTTTTCTCATTTTCTTCCCTTTACATTCTCTCCCAATTTCTTAGTGTTGTCACTTAACCTCACCTTCTTTCTCCTTCTCTTCCTCCTCCTCCTGCTGTCCTTTCTCGTTATTATCTTTTGCCGTCTTCTTCTCCTCCTCCTTCTTTTCTTATCTTTCTTATTCTTCTTGTGTTTCATCCAACTATTCTTCTTCTTCTTCTTCTACTTTTCACCTTTTTCCTCTTCTTCTCCTTCTTCCTATTTTAGCTCTCCTTCTCCTTCTTCTTCTCTTCCTTCAACTTATCCTACACATGTCGACAACATTTTCCCATCTCTCTTTTCCTCCTCCTACTCCTCCTTCCTCTCTAACCTTCGCCAAAAACCACTTGTACCTGTCAAATTAGAGAAAAGGTGCTTAACTGTTACGATGACAACTTTTCATACCCAATAATTCTCTCCACCTCCTTTCTCTCTTTCTCCCCTCTCATTTCTTTGTCGTTCTTCTTTCCCCTACTCTCTCTCTCTCTCCCTTTCTCTCTCTCTCTCTCTCTCTACGTTTCTGTTATTAATATAATCTTCTAGTCTTTCATACCCAATATTTCTCTCTCTCTCCTTCCTTTTTTTACTTTCTCTCCTTCTCTCTCCTCTTCTTTCTTTGTCGTCTCTCTCTCTCGTATGACAGGAAATCGTATGTGGTTTTCTCATTTCCCGTTGGTTGTTCTCAATTTTTCATTCTTGTACTCTGTCCTTTTTCTCTCTCTCTCTTTCTTTCTTTCTTTCTTTCTCTCATTCAGTCACTCACTCTCTATCTCACTTTTTTTCCTTCTCTCTCTCTCTTCCTCTCTCTCTCTCTTCCTCTCTCTCTCTCTTCCGGTCACTGAAATTCGGTCTCACTTATTTTCCTACAATTTAACTATCTCTCTCTCTCTCTCTTATTCTGTCTCTCATTCTCTCTCTCACTTCCTGTAGTTCTCTTTCCCTATCTCTCTCCTTTTCTCTCTATCTCTCTCTCACGAAAAAAAAAAAAAAAAAAGATAAACTAAGAGAGGAAAATTTGGGCATGAAAGATTAGCCTCTTCAGTGCACTTAGAAAAAAAACTAGGGTACCTTAAGCCCAATTGAGTGACTGGGTCCCAGAACTCTAATATTGAACTCTACATCGGGAAGCTCGACACTAAAATATAGCATTCCAACAGCCTAAATCAGGGAAAGTTAACAATAATAGAGTTCTTCCACCCTAACTTGTGTGGCACCCTATCACCATTTTTTTCTCAGTGTGGGTTCCGGAACTCTAACATTGAACTCTATATTATACATAGCATTTCAACAATCAGGGGAAGTAACTCAACAATAGAGTTCTTCCACCCTAACTTGTGTGGCACCCTATCACCATTTTTTTTCTCAGTGTGGGTTCCGGAACTCTAACATTGAACTCTATATTATACATAGCATTTCAACAATCAGGGGAAGTAACTCAATAATAGAGTTCTTCCACCTTAGCTTTTGTGGCACCCTACACATTTTTTTTCTCTGTCTCTCTCTCAGTGAATGGCTCTACTGAAGAGGGAGAGAGACAAAATGAATGGCAACTCATTAATAATAACGTACTTAGCTTGGTGACACAGCTCAGTAAAGAAAATTCAAGATAATGGAATTAAAGAGGGCAAAAAGGGGTACTTTTCTATCAGGAGAAATTCAATGGGTTTCAGTGGAAACTTGAAGAAAAATCGAATTGAAAAAATGGTAGTTTTTAAAGAGATACAAAAAAATCTTTTTCTCAAGCTTTTGGTTGTGTTTGAGGGAGGGTTTTACCAAAACAGGGAATTTTATCTTTTAGTAAATTTTGTGTTCTTTTCAATGGTGCAATCAGTTTTTTATTATCTTTATTGGTTCAAGAGATAAAGGCGTTTTAAGGGGACAAGGTATGAAAAATGTTGAAAAACAGAAAATCCTTCATAACTCCGCCCCTGTTGAAAATCGGATCTGTCCAGATAGCTTTTTCTGGTAGCCCTTTAGGTCCTACATCAACCCTCAAGCGTTGTACAGTCGTTCGCGGGACACCCTGTATACTGAGTATGTGTTTTCCATTTCATACTTCAATGAAAGAGTTCAAAGATGTGTGACGTCAGACTTTACGCAGTTGTTTTTTTTTGTCCGCTAGGTAGCGCCAGTATGTAAGCACGCTTGCGGAGGAGCAGAAAGAAATGCGCAGAAACGTCTGAATTCCGTTGGTCCTCATTTTTCCTGCTCTATGACTTTAAAACATCACCCAAGTAAGCGCGACTGATCTATTGCAGAGAAGAAAAGTAGGAGGGGTGGTAGGAGGAGAGAGGAAATAGAAAAAAAGTGAGAAGTTTTTCTAATAGAAAATAAAATTTATATCCCTAGTACCTATGTAATAATAAGCTGCAGAAAGAATCTAAAATACCTAGGTGAATTCCGTTGGTCCTCATTTTTCCTGCTCTATGACTTTAAAACATCACCCAAGTAAGCGCACCTGATCTATTGCAGAGAAGAAAAGTAGGAGGGGTGGTAGGAGGGAGGGGGGCATTGGGAGGAAGGGGTAGGAGAGGAGAGGAAATAGAAAAAAGTGAGAAGTTTTTCTAATAGAAAATAAAATTTATATCCCTAGTACCTATGTAATAATAAGCTCTTTTTCCATCTCCTTTCTCTCTCTCTCTCTCTCTTTCTCGACTAAATGATACCTTTTTTTTTCATTTAACTCGTTCTCTCTCTCACTAACTTTTTCAGATGACCACATTTCACTATCCTCTTTTTTCTCTTGAAATTCTCACTCTTTCCTCTCCCTCTCCCTCCCTCTCTCTCTCTCTCTCTGTTCCTCCTTCCCTCTGTTTGTCTGTCTCTCTCTCTCTTTCAGACCCTTTCATCCTTTTTATGCTTGATAAAAGTATGCATCTGTCTCTCTCCCTTCTTTCCCCTTTTGTTCAATATTTCTCTCTCCTTTTCTCCCTCTCTCTCCCCTTCCTATTTCGTTCTTTCGTATTTCTCTCTCTCTCATATAGGTAGGTACACGGGTTTTCTAATGTTTCATTTGATAATATATCCCAGAGAAATAAGGGGGGGGGGAGAAGAAAAAAAAGAAAAAAAAAAGGAAATACCTACCTACATAAAGGGAAAAAATAAAAGAAAGAC
>NW_007384035.1:0-4365 GCF_000475195.1 Diaphorina citri | reverse complement strand
ACAAGTGCGCCTGTGCTGTGCCTTGTAAGAATTTGGCTAAACCAAATTTTCCGACTGGGATGCCTTTCGCACTTAACCTTCGCTATTCATATAGCGTGAGGAAATTTGGACTAGTCTACTCCCTGTTCCCCTAGCACCCTAGCTAGACGCAGATGTACTCTCTGTTTATAGTACCTCAGCTAGACTATTTATAGTCCCTCAGCCAGACTTGTTTATAGTCCCCCAGCCAGACTCGTCCCTCAGCCAGACTTGTTCCTCAGCCAGACTGTTACCTCTATCAAACTTTGAAAAAAGAAAAAAAAAAAAAGAAAAAAAGAAAAAAAAAACCTACCTACATATTATTATGTTGGACATCCTGAACCTATTTACCTACTTGTAAGTTTACATACCAAAAGTGTATATACGATTATTTTATACAAACTATATTAATTGATTTATACACAAAAATGTAGATTAGATACATAATTTATACATGGATTACCTATTGTATTTTTGTTTGTTTATACCTGAGCCTTTGATGGTACATAAGCTACGATTTTTACTTTCAGATCTTAGAATAAACAAAAAATTAATAATATTGTATGATCAGTCTTGCAAGGTAGCTCGTCTGCCTTGTAGATCTCGGGTTCGATTCCCGCCCTGGGCGGATTTTATCCTAAACAGATAAGGTTCGTTCTCGGAACGGCTGGCTTTCTGCTATCCTGTCTTCCTTCTCTCTTCGATCTTTGCTTTCGAAACGATAAGACCTTAGCAAATACAGTTCCCTTTATCAAAACTCTTTTAAAAAAGTCACAAGAAGAATAGTAGCGCATGTACCATCAGGCTTTAGACACAGAAAAACCAATTATTTTGAGAAGAAACTAACTTATAATAATACCTATATACCTACTTACCTATTACACAGTAGGTAAACTTACCTTTTTTATAGTGAAAATTAATATCTCCAACAGAATTACCTATTTTATTTACCTCGTATTATACCTGTAATAATAACATGTACCTACCTATATCTTGTTTACCCTACCAGCTGTAGGTATCAATAGTAAGGCTAAAAAAAGAGTGAAACGAAATAATAGTAGTGCTTATTTATACTGCTCGCATATACCTTTTTTATAGTGAAAATTAATATCTCCAACAGAATTACCTATTTTATTTACCTCGTATTATACCTGTAATAATAACATGTACCTATATCTTGTTTACCCTACCAGCTGTAGTTATCAATAGTAAGGCTAAAAAAAAAGAGTGAAATGAAAAGCATAGATCATCGAGCAGGTAATGGGAAGTGACGGCTTTAGACACAGAAAAACCAATTATTTTGAGAAGAAACTAACTTATAATAATACCTATATACCTACTTACCTATTACACAGTAGGTATAAACTTACCTTTTTTATAGTGAAAATTAATATCTCCAACAGAATTACCTATTTTATTTAGGTACCTCGTATTATACCTGTAATAATAGCATGTACCTATATCTTGTTTACCCTACCAGCTGTAGGTATCAATAGTAAGGCTAAAAAAAGTGAAACGAAAAACATAGAGATCATCGAGCAGGTAAAGGGAAGTGACGATAGAGGGAAGCGATTAAAATTCCATACCTCGGCTGGGATTGAACCCACGCCCTCCTGTTTACCAGGCGAGCGCCTTGACCACTACACCACCGAGGCAGGCATAGCTCATCGAAAAGCATAGAGCATCGAGCAGGTAAAGGGAAGTGACGATAGAGGGAAGCGATTAATTCAAAGCGCGTAGAACTCTATGCTCTTTACCTGCTCTAAACTCCCTCTGTTTTTAGCCTTAGGTAAGAAGGTAAATATCGCCAGCAGAAATTTTCGCATTGGCTGGGATTCGAACCCTTAGAGGGCCGAGCCGGGCATACAGAGCTGGAAAAGTTTCCCCCCCCCCGTCCTAACATGTAATTCAATAGATTTTATATTAGAGTGAATTTTAACAATGAAACAAAAACAATATACCTACCTATAAAGTTGCATACCTATTTTGTTGTGTTTGTTGAAACTTACCGAAACTTGCCTTTTTATTTTCTCAAAGTTTCTAACTTTCCTTTAGGTTCCTACTGAAATGCCAAGTATCTATACCTACCTATACCAAGTCGTACAAAGTACAAACCCACCATGCGTAATGTTATAACAATGAAACAAAAACAATATACCTACCTATAAAGTTGCATACCTATTTTGTTGTGTTTGTTGAAACTTACCGAAACTTGCCTTTTCATTTTCTCAAAGTTTCTAACTTTCCTTTAGGTTCCTACTGAAATGCCAAGTACCTACCTATACCAACTCGTACAAAGTACAAACCCACCATGCGTAATGTTACTTAACTTGAGTGATTCTTGGGGAAATTGGGAACATGGAACTGGGACATCACTGACGTTTTAAGGCGGAGGACCGGACTGAAATTTGGTTGCAGAAATTTCGCATTGAAAAAAAAAAAAAAAAAAAAAAACAGCCAGATCTTTTGGCTCCCATCACTCAGCGGAACTAATGCTTATAAATACCTACGGAACAACATTTCAGCAATAAATTGTGAAATATTTGCAGTTTTCGCTTACGATAGGTATTTTGGCTTCACTTTTTCGTAACAAACTAATCCACAAAACTGTGACCTCCTTGAAAAATTTGAATTCGCGCCATGCGGCCGAGGACCACCATTTTGTTTTCCAGAGAGTGCTAACTTCACAAATATAAATAAAGAAAAAGTTCGGATGGAAAAGTTCACAAACAAAACTTCAAAGTTCAAAAGTCCACTTTTCCAGGAAAGCTCTGCCTTTGTATCTTTGAAAAGCCTTTTAGGAAAGACAAATCCATTCAAAGGTCTAGAAGAAGACTATGGAAAAGCTACAGACTAATTTTGGGTTGCAAACATCACTAGGGAAATTTTAAAGCTCTTTGTTCCAAGTTGTCTATTTGTTGGTTCCCGAAGGATCCTGGTGCAATGAAAGATACCCCTGTCCTCCTAACAGAGGATAAGCATCCAAGGAACAACCTCTAAGGTTTTGGTGAGTAACTTAGCTAGATGACATTTGTGGAAATGACTAAACAGGGTAAAATAAATATTGATAGAGGACCAATGGCAATGAGTAGGACATGGTCAAAAGTCAGTGGTAGGAAAATTAGCTGACACAAGTCAACAGTTCACACAGAAATTTAATATATCTTGTAGATTGTTACCAGGAGGCCTGTTTTTCTTTCCTACACCACATCAACATAGTACCTATCAACAAATCACTTCTGGAATTTGAGACACCATATTCACACAGGCAGCTGGGCATATTAGTTCGTATTTACCTCTTCACAATATCTACTAAAGCTTCCTACCAACTCTCTGTTTCTTGTATGTCATAACTTGAATTATAATTCCTTTTTCCATATTCTGTTGCAGAGAGAATACAGACAAATTACCTACTATAATTTGAACTGAGAATAATCAAACCAAAAACCAATCATGAGTGGAGTAGTAGAGGATATGGCATACTACAAGGTAAGTATCGACTGATGAAATCTCCCATCAGCTCCTCATTTGCATAAAAAAAAAAAAAAAAAAAAATGTTCATTAGCACCTCGTCAGTGTATTGGTCAAGCCAATTTTCTGAAAAACTGAAGAGGATCAGTCCCAGTCAAGAAAAGGAGTTTTGATAATACAGTCGACTCTCGATAATTCAAACCTTCGATAATTCGAAACTCTCGATAAATCGAAGCAACTGTCCGGTCCCTTGGAAAACTCTCGATATTTCGAAAAAAATCAATGCATTTTGGTACGCTCGATAAATCGAAGTAAAAAGAATTGGATCAAGAAAAAAACACTCTATAATTCGAAGTTTGTCTACCAAAAACACTCGATAATTCGAAATTTCCAGTTTAAACTTGTTGATCTCTGCGCTCTCCCTCCTCTTATGTTTTTCTCTTGATCCTTTCATATTTTGGAAATTGTGGCCTGTATCAGAGTTTAATAAGGAAAGTAAAAAAAAACAAAACAAAACAAACAAAAAAAACTGTTAAAGCGTGTAGGTAGCCTGTGCAGTGTTTCATTAGTTTCAGTTTTCAGTTCGACTGCAAGTGATTATTATGTACAATAACTAACATTCATAAATACAAGTTCATATTATGAACACTTTTCATTCTTTTCAAATCTGCTCTAAACTCCCTCTGTTTTTAGCCTTAGGTAAGAAGGTAAATATCGCCAGCAGAAATTTTCGCATTGGCTGGGATTCGAACCCTTAGAGGGCCGAGCCTGGGCATACAGAGCTGGAAAAGTTTTTTTCCCCCCGTCCTAACATGTAATTCAATAGATTTTATATTAGAGTGAATTTTAACAATGAAACAAAAACAATATACCTAC
>NW_007384034.1:0-4365 GCF_000475195.1 Diaphorina citri | reverse complement strand
GTCTGATAATGTGACCGATCAGTTTTATTTTTCTGGATGCAATGAAGTTCATCAGATATCTTCTCTCCTTCACTTCCGTGGTTATTTATACTGCTCAAATAGGACCGATTTTTTTTCTTAAACTTTGAAAACGGGATACCATGTCAAGAACTAATTAACACTAAAAGAAGAAGAAAAGAAGTATTCACTTTAAAGAGGGAACTGTAACTGCTAGGGTCTTATCGTCCCGAAATAGAAGAAAGAAGGAAAGTAGGATAGGAGAGAACCAGCCGTTCCGAGAACGCACATTAGCCATTCACAAAATCCGCCCCGGGTGGGAATTGAATCCACGGAAAAAGGACTGAACACTTGGAAAATGTATTCAAAGTCTTTGGACTATCGGTGAAAACTAGAAGTTGGAAACTTTTTTTTCCACCACACACGTTCCAGTGGTCTGACAGACCTAGGTTGACAGTCGGAGTAAGAGTGAACAACCCAAAACTCTTGTTTTCCCAAGGCAATATAGATTTTGTTCAGTTGTGGTAAAAGTGACACTAGACAAAGTCTGAACTTCATGCTTGTCATACATTACTCCCCATAATCATATCAGCAACCGGAGTCATACCAAAGACACTCCACGAAAGCCTGAAAATACTAAATCTGAACAAGAATATGTATGTACATCCAAATGCAAAAAAGTGTCATTATCAACACCTGCTCAATCGTCAGAAGATTCTTAAACGAACCGGAATAAAGAAGATATTGACTTTAGCGCAAGCCTGCCAGTATCCTCATACAACCAACAGATCATCTGACCTGCTGAGAAACAAAATAATAATAAAAACTTTGCAAAAATAATAATAATCTAAAATATTTACCTTATGCCCAAATTTTATACCCATAAAATTCTGACACGCTATTTTTCATGTTTATGCAAAAATTTGATAATAAAAAAAGATCTTCATGTCATTTGGGCCCTCTTATCGTGATCATTCATCTTCAACCATTTTTGAAGGAACGAAGTGAATTCCAAGTTTCACAACATTTTCCTTCTGGGGCTGGAACAGGGAAGGATAGAGTTGACACATAAAGGAGTTGATTTAGAAAAGCCTTGGGGATTTCATTTTTCATTTATTAGATACCGTCGGAGTAGAAGCACAAGCAGGTTTCCTTTTCTGAGAAGAGACTCCACTTTAGAATATTTACAAGTTTAATGACAGAAGGGTACAACAACGCGGTAGGGAATCCATAGAACAGAACTTCAAAATGATCTCGGAACCTTTCCTTCCAGTGATATGGTAAACAGGTAATACTTTATAACAGCTTTCTCATGGTTCAAAGCTCATTAATACAAATTAATTTCGTACGAAAGTCGAGTAAAGAAATAAGAAAAAATAACTTTTCCCATGAAAATTCACAAATAAACACAAATGAAAAAGTTGTCGGCCATGTTTGTTTGAAAATGCATTCCGTGCTGTGTTGCCAGACTAAATTTCCGGCTACTTTTTTATAATAGCTGCTTCCTGCTAAAACTCAAGGATGTTTTATTATTTTAGTCTCTTTATTCTTTCTACCATGTTTTAGTCTTTTTTTTTATTTTAGGAAACGAAAAAATAGGAAGTCAACAATTTTTCTCCAACTGACAAAGACGAATATCCGAGAGTCAACTTGCGATATCCGCGAACTGACTCGCGATATCAGCGAACTAACTCGCGATATTCGCGAACTAACTCGCGATATCCGCGAACTAGCTCGTGGTATCCGCGAACTAACCCGCGAGATCCGCGAACTAACTCGTGATCTCCGCGAACTAACTTGCGATATCAGCGAACTAACTCGCGATATCCGCGAATAACGGACTCGCGATATCCGCGAACTGACTCGCGATATCCGCGAAATGACTCGCGATATCAGCGAACTAACTCGCGATATTCGCGAACTAACTCGCGGTATCCGCGAACTAACTCGTGATATCCGCGAACTAACTTGCGATATCAGCGAACTAACTCGCGATATCCGCGAATAACGGACTCGCGATATCCGCGAACTGACTCGCGATATCAGCGAACTAACTCGCGACATTCGCGAACTAACTTGCGGTATCCGCGAACTAACTCGTGGTATCCGCGAACTAACCCGCGAGATCCGCGAACTAACTCGTGATATCCGCGAACTAACTTGCGATATCAGCGAACTAACTCGCGATATCCGCGAATAACGGACTCGCGATATCCGCGAACTAACTCGCGATTTCCGTGAACTAACCCGCGAGATCCGCGAACTGACTCGTGATATCCGCGAACTAACTTGCGATATCCGCGAACTAACTCGCGATATCCGTGAATTAACTCGTGATATCCGCGAACTAACTCGCGATATCCGCGAATCAAAACTCGTGACGTCCGCAAGATAACTCGTGATATCCACGAAATAACTCTTTCGAGAAGAATCGAAATCTAAAATCGGATGAAATAGGCGCAATAGTCGGTTAATAGATATTTTTTGAGCGATTCGACACGCTTTAAATCGCATTAAATTTGGCAGTAAATTTGTCAAGAGCTTTTGTCAGTAAAAAAGGGGAAGTCTGGCAACAGCGCAAATTTTATTACCCCTGTCCTGCCGGTGCACAAATGTTGTGGTATTTATCTTTGTTTTCTCAAATATTAATATTAATGGAATGTTTGCTCTTTTCGCTAAAATGCTAATAAACATTTCAACAATTAATTTTATTATTCCATTATTGACTAATTTTTAATTCAAATGGAATTTTTTGCACGAACTATCTTAGGGTCGTGTTGATCTCTCCACGGAGTCCATAGATTTCAGGTTCTTCATCACCAAGCTTCCTTTTATTTCCTTCTTGTTGGATGAGAGAGCAACTTTATTGCTCGATTTTGATTGGCTGTTATTTATCAGCCATTTGCAAAATTTGGATGGGGGGAAAAAGCCGCGAATTTTTCAAAAAATCAAGTGTTTCTCAGTTTTGGGTGATGTGTGCAACTTTTGATAAAAATTGGCTAAATTTTCGATTTGAGGAGAGGAGCTTTCTATTTCGTGTTTTGTCCCGTCTTTCAAGTCTTTTGTATTAATAAAAAGGTCAAACTTGTTCAATGGAAATATACCCACTAACTGGTCTGATAGTCATGTAGAAAACCTCATAATTTTCTCTTTTGTGGAAAGAACTACCAAACTACCCGATAAAAACATAAAGTCAAGAAACAGGTTAATGTTTCCTTCTTGTTGGATGAGAGAGCAACTTTATTGCTCGATTTTGATTGGCTGTTATTTATCAGCCATTTGCAAAATTTGGATGGGGGAAAAAGCCGCGAATTTTTCAAAAAATCAAGTGTTCCTCTGTTCCTCAGTTTTGGGTGATGTGTGCAACTTTTTATAAAAATTGGCTAAATTTTCGATTTGAGGAGCTTTCTATTTCGTGTTTTGTCCCATCTTTCAAGTCTTTTGTATTAATATAAAGGTCAAACTTGTTCAATGGAAACATACCCACTAACTGGTCTGAAAGTCATGTAGAAAACCTCATAATTTTCTCTTTTGTGTAAACAACTACCCGATAAAAACATAAAGTCAAGAAACAGGTTAATTATTTAATACCTTGTCATCCACTCTATACAAGTTTCACTCAGTGGTACATAACAATTTACTTAGTTTCTAGGTAAGACATAATTTGAAAGAACAATTTTATTTGTTAGACTAAAAGACTTTTTCACTTTTTAGTAGCTGCCAAACAATCAATGCTTTGTAAGTAGGTACTGATTGGCTGTTATTTATCAGCCATTTGCAAAATTTGGATGGGGGAAAAAGCCGCGAATTTTTCAAAAAATCAAGTGTTCCTCTGTTCCTCAGTTTTGGGTGATGTGTGCAACTTTTTATAAAAATTGGCTAAATTTTCGATTTGAGGAGCTTTCTATTTCGTGTTTTGTCCCATCTTTCAAGTCTTTTGTATTAATATAAAGGTCAAACTTGTTCAATGGAAACATACCCACTAACTGGTCTGAAAGTCATGTAGAAAACCTCATAATTTTCTCTTTTGTGTAAACAACTACCCGATAAAAACATAAAGTCAAGAAACAGGTTAATGATTTAATACCTTGTCATCCACTCTATACAAGTTTCACTCAGTGGTACATAACAATTTACTTAGTTTCTAGGTAAGACATAATTTGAAAGAACAATTTTATTTGTTAGACTAAAAGACTTTTTCACTTTTTAGTAGCTGCCAAACAATCAATGCTTTGTAAGTAGGTACCTACATACAAATATTTTTCAAACAATAATATTCAGAAGGTCTCTTGGTTTTACGAATGAATTTTGTTAAAGTCAAACACTGTAGTGTTTGTGTTTCACAAAAACTTAATCAATTACCCAACT
>NW_007384033.1:0-4367 GCF_000475195.1 Diaphorina citri | reverse complement strand
AAAAAAAAAAAAAAAAAAAAACGTGTTGGGTCTGGATTTTCAATTTTGGGAAATGGATGGAATTATCCGTTTTGGGGTTCTTGGAGTTTGAGAAAAGAGTTAGCTACTCTTCTGGTAATTAAAATTTCACTGGCTATTGTTCAACCCTATATGCTCGAGATTTCCACACATTCTTCGTATTAATCTACAGGGTGGTATGAATTCCATTGGGACATGGGGGAAAACTGGCTATTGTTCAACCCTATATGTTCGAGATTTCCACACATTCTTCGTATTAATCTACAGGGTGGTATGAATTCCATTGGGACATGGGGGAAAAGGGGGGGGAGATGAACCCTTTTATACATTGAACAATTTCCCCTTTTCCCCCTCCTTCTTATAACCTTCTTCTTCCCCATTCTCCTCCTCCTTCGTCTTATTCTCCTTCTTCTTCTTCTTCTTCTCCTCCTCCTCCTCCTCATGAACCCTTTTATACATTGAACAATTTCCCCTTTTCCCCCTCCTTCTTATAACCTTCTTCTTCCCCATTCTCCTCCTCCTTCGTCTTCTTCTCCTCTCCTCCTCCTTTTTCTCCTGCTCCTTCTTCTACTTCTGATTCACCTTCTCCTCGTCCTTCTTCTTCTCCCCTCCCTCTTTCTTTATTTCTCCCTCCTCCTCTTTCCTCCTTTTCCTTCCTCTCCTCTCCTCCTCCTTTTTCTCCTGCTCCTTCTTCTACTTCTGATTCACCTTCTCCTCGTCCTTCTTCTTCTCCTTTCCCTCTTTCTTTATTTCTCCCTTCTCCTCCTCCTCCTCCTCCTCCTTATTCACTTCTCATTCCAATTGTTAATTCTATTCTTACCTTTTCTTTTCTCCTTCCTTTGTTTTCAATTCTTTAATCGACAGAGGCGGAGGGTGAGCGATTCGGAGGGAAAGAAGATAGTGGAACAGTGAACTGAAGAGGTCACTGAGAAAACAGGACCTTTGGCTTTGGGAGTCCTGAAAGACCTATTTGGGTCCAAAATATAGTGAGTATGTTTCCTTAATGTGTTGAGGAGTTCTGTCAACTTTCATTACAATCGGACAAACAGTTCAAAAGTTATGTTGAAACAATAGATACAAGGAAATTTTGAGTCACCTTCAAAGGAAATCCTTCTTTAAAGCTGAAAGGGATTGATGAAGTACCTATCTTAACTATGTACCTGTCTTTCAGTGAACTGCTCCCTACTGTCTTTCAGTGAACTGCTCCCTACTGTCTTTCAGTGAACTGCTCCCTATACAAGGTCACCTAAAGCTCAATCATTTTCAAAAGGTGGTGCATGCTTTGACCAACCAAACTTTTACCCAACTTTGTCTTATTAGTAAGGTTATTTTTACGAAATATTTGATTTGGGAGGATTTTTCCGTCTCGGTTCGAAAAATTGGTAAAAAAAAATCTTTTGTTTTCTAAGTTCATATGTTGTGGGTGCTCGCTAAATTGGACAATCCTTTTCCGTATGCGGAATAACTCTTCAATCTTCAATGAAATTGCGAGTTTTCACACTTTTGTTCAGACATTTCCATTTGGTTGACTTGCTTCGATAGATCTTTTTCTGTTAACCGACATTTAAAGTCAATTTGTCGACACCTTAAAGTCAATTAGCTACTTTACCACACCACTGACATCCTTTCCACATTCCTCCAGTCTCTCTCTCTCTCTCTCTCTCCTTAATACGTTCGTTCTCTCTCACTCTCATTTTGAAGACGCTCTATCTCTCTGCATATTTTCTTTTCCTCTGTTTGAATGTTTCCCTCTCCCCCTCTTCTTTCCTTCTTCTTTTTCTTCTTCTTCTTCTTACGTTCGTTCTCTCTCACTCTCATTCTGAAGACGCTCTATCTCTCTGCATATTTTCTTTTCCTCTGTTTGAATGTTTCCCTCTCCCTCCCTTATTTCCTTCTTCTTTATAAATACTTGAAAATCTAAAATCAAGAGGAAAAATATTTGTGCACCTTTTTCGGCGGAATCTCACAAGCTTTTCTCGATTCCAGGATTTCCCTTTGCCAGATATGAGGAAAAGCCTATAACATTGCGATGGTAGGATTCCCAATTCCAAAACTTTGAAATTCTGAGTAGTGTTTGTGTAAAAACTTACCAATCAATGACATCTTTTTCGGCGGAATCTCACAAGCTTTTCTCGATTCCAGGATTTCCCTTTGCCAGATATGAGGAAAAGCCTATAACATTGCGATGGTATGATTCCCGATTCGAAAACTTTGAAATTCTGAGTAGTGTTTGTGTAAAAACTTACCAATCAATGACATTAATAAAATATTTCTATCAAGATGTAGAACATGATTTAACCCACCTGAGGAGTCGGCGCGAACGACCTAAACCTTCCCGCAAGGTTTCGCCTGCTTTCAACGTTGGACCATCAGGTTCTGACCCTGGTCGTCAAATAACCCGCTCAACAATGGTTTACAGTCTGACACAAGGACAACAATGGGTTTCATAAGATCTAAAGCAGCATCTCAGAATCTTACAAAGTGCGACCTTCAAAGTGCGACCCCGTTACAAAGTGCGACCCCGTCTTACTGATGACCATGACCATTTATGAAGCCATTCTTCCAAGGATGATTTTATCTAGGGCCAAAGTTATGTTTGGCAATTCAATCTTGGACATTTGATCCTGTCAGCTGTTGGTATGTCAACAAATTCAATAGGCTCTTACTGCAAACAATACACAGTTGAGCACATAGGAAATACAATGCAGGAGTTTAGTCTTAACCCTTTTTCGCTTGCTGGTCAATCCAGCGGCGAAAGCACGTCGAATGCTCCAGTTCTCGATGGATCACTGAAGATGAGGAACATTTCGCGTTGTTAGTATATACACTCGGATGGGTGACCACCAGGGAAGTAGCGCACTGCTAACATTGTCCTACCCGCACTCAGGCTGGGACAGTTTAATGAGAGGAGGTAGCTTTTGGAGGGTAAAACCCCCGGTCTGTCACCAACTTCTCGGCAGTTATACGTACAATGACGTTAGAACTATATCAAACAAATTATTAGTCTCTAAGGCCAGCCACTCACTATCAGGTAGACCTAACAGACGGACCTGATCAGCCGTACCTGTCAGGTCTACCTGATCAGCCGTACCTGTCAGGTCTACCTGATTAACCTGATACTAAGTGACTGGCCTTTTAGACTTTTGAATTTTGCTACACCCGCCATGTTTTTTGAAATCCCAACTTCCGTGCATATGTTTCACTCAGCATATGGTGCATGTTCCAAATTTCCATTATTATGCTTCAGCAAACGGGTTAACTGATGAATAGTTTCCTTCAGCAAAGTATCTGGTACCTAACCAAACGTAAATAATAAACAACATTCTTCTCTTCAATGTAAACACCTCATTACTCTCTCCCTTCAGTCAGCAGAATGATCTCTTGATCAAAAATGCCCCTTTAGTATTTATAAAGTTTGTCAAATTTCTTAATTGTGGGTTGATTCGTATTGAATTGAAATGTGTACCTAAATCTTCTTTAAAATTTTCCAATTCCTCTTTAAAATGTTTTATTTTGTTTGGATTTCCAATATCCCCTTGAAGACTTACCTTATGTAGCCGCCACTGGCGATTCACAAAATACATATTCATCCACTGATGTCGGGCTGTAATTTCCTTATCGCTTATCACTTGTCCGGAGTCTGATAATGACTTGTCCATCATTATCATTACTATTGGGATCTGCGTTATTCTCTATTGTTTCTAGTAAATTATGATGTGCATTTCCAATTCCGACATATATCGGGTGCTAGGTCTGATTTGGTTTTATCTATAACGGATAGCAGCTTCCGTGCTTCAACATATGGATTCTGTATTTCTGTCGAGGATTTTACTAGTTCAGTGATAGCAAGGTCGTTTGGCAGAAGAATACTCAATCAGCAGGTGAAAGAAATATGTTACAGGGTGTGGTGCTGATCCAAATTAAATAGGTGGCACAAGAATACTCAATCAGCAGGTGAAAGAAATATGTTACAGGGTGTGATGCTAATCCAAATTAAATAGGTGGCAGAAGAATACTCAATCAGCAGGTGAAAGAAATATGTTACAGGGTGTGGTGCTAATCCAAATTAAATAGGTGGCAGAAGAATACTCAATCAGCAGGTGAAAGAAATATGTTACAGGGTGTGGTGCTGATCCAAAATAGGTGACAGAAGAATACTCAATCAGCAGTAAGAATGCTAATATTGCTAATAGGACAGTCACCATGCGTTCTATACGGACGGATGATAGATGGTGATTTTGATGAAATTTGGTAGAAATGTTCATCACAATAAATGTAAATGTAAATGCAGTTTCTTTGTGTTATTATATCACAACTTTGGTGCTCACTGCAGCATTGTAGGATTTTCC
>NW_007384032.1:6033-14092 GCF_000475195.1 Diaphorina citri | reverse complement strand
AGAGGCAGAGGATAAAATTCCCTGTTCCAGCTGGGTCTGAACCCTCGTCCTCCTGTTCACCAGACGACCACCAACCACGCCACAGATTACATCATCTCAATCGCCCAAGAACAAAAAGTCCTGGGGAGAAATCAAGTCGATGGCTCAGAATCGTGTCCGCTGGGATTTCTTTGTTGAGGCCCTACATCCCCTCGGGGATTAAAGGACCCAAGTCAAGTAATAATTATTAACAGGTAAAAAAAAGTAAACAACTTGGACAATAAGGTTATTAGAAAAATTAAAATCAAATAAAATTTAATTCGAAACCAAATTACTGTTTCTATTGTAGCAACAACGATTCGTAAAAGAACGCTTTTTTTGACGAAACAACTTCTGCGATTGTACAGATTGGACAAATCATATGTTTTCAAGATCATACTGACGTCATTTGACCTTGAAATCTCTTATCATGAAGCTATTATGTAGGTCAAACATAACCTGCGATATTTTATATTGAATGAGTGGATCATTAACGAAGACGTACACAAGGAAGTCGAAACGCCCCAGGGGAAGAAAATCTACCAGTCCTTGATCGACCACAAGTGTAAGGTTCTACGCCGGGCGCTCAGAAGTTTCATCAACCATAATTATAAACGGTTGGAGTGGGAGTATATGAATCGAGTGATGCATCCCGTTATGATATCCATACCGAGAAGTAAGAAGTCGTGTGAAGCCCTGAACCTCTCTGCCGAGGCAGAGTATGGAGATTTCTTTCCAACCAAGAAACAATGAGATCTTTGCCTAATAACTCATTATAAAAATTACTCATAAAAATATTGCGACCATTATCATAACCAAGGGGATATAATTGATACAAATGGACAATGGAGTACACGCATCATTGAGAAACTGAATGATTCACTTCCTAGTAACCTTAGAAAAAAAAAAAAAAACACACAGAGTAAAGTGCCTCTACAACTGAAATTAACCAGCTGATTACTGAAACAATAGGCAAATGGTTTGTTTGGAGGTGTCAAACAAGAGAATTGTTACTTTCTCTATGACCTGCAAAAGACTAAAGTCTAGTACATACTCTACTTGGTCGGACGACAAGTTGGCTAACAAATCGTATCATTTTGTTGTTTTTGTTGCAGTGGAAGTAGTTCAGTCAACATCCCCAACAGGTTCCAGGGTCAGTGGTCGGGGTATGAGATCAAGGAAGGTGACAGCTTGCATTGGGTTCTCCCAGAGGTCTATCAGGGTTAAGCCTAATAACTCATTATAAAAATTACTCATAAAAATATTGCGACCATTATCATAACCAAGGGGATATAATTGATACAAATGGACAATGAAGTACACGCATCATTGAGAAACTGAATGATTCACTTCCTAGTAACCTTAGAAACACACAGAAAGATGCCTCTACAACTGAAATCAACCAGCTGATTACTGAAACAATAGGCAAATGGTTTGTTTGGAGGTGTCAAACAAGAGAATTGTTACGTACTTTCTCTATGACCTGCAAAAGACTAAAGTCTAGTACCTACTCTACTTGGTCGGACGACAAGTTGGCTAACAAATCGTATCATTTTGTTGTTTTTGTTGCAGTGGCAGTAGTTCAGTCAACATCCCCAACAGGTCCCAGGGTCGGTGGTCGGGGTATGAGATCAAGGAAGGTGACAGCTTGCATTGGGTTCTCCCAGAGGTCTATCAGGGGTGGTGGGTTTAGCCGCGCAATAGATCAGTTGCGCTGACTTGGGTGATGTTTCAAAGTCATAGAGCAGGAAAAATGAGGACTAACGAAATCCCTATATCACCAAAGATTGGAAAATAGATCAGTTGCGCTTACTTGGGTGATGTTTCAAAGTCATAGAGCAGGAAAAATAAGGACTAACGGAACTTTTTCTTCTACGACTTCTAGATCCCGAGATAAATCGATTAAAAAAATGCCGGTAAATCGTGAACTTTGACGTCACGACATACGCTCCCGTAGGCGATGACGTCTCATCAAATGTTCCGAGCAAGGCTCCCTCGCAGGCAACGCATTAATGTGTTTGTGCGCATACGTTTCCGCGCAGTTCTTTCTGCTCCTCCGCTAGCGCGCTTGCATAGTGGCGCTACCTAACAGACGAAAAAAACGACTGCGTAGAGTCTGACGTCACACATATTTGACCTCTTTCATTAGAACGGAAAATAAAAATTGAATTTTCGACCTTTTACAGTTGTTTTTTACATAGGAATCGACCATTTATTTATAATTTTTACCCATTTGCAACTGCTCCATTGAAGAGTAAAGGGACTATAGAGTCCCATTCTGTTTTCTCCGAACAAAAGAAACCCACCCCGAGGTTTAGGTGTGCGGGAAACAGTCCTAAAGATGGGTTAAGCTTATACAAATCTAGTCCCATTCGAGAAGTCTCCGCGTCATATTCAAAGAAGTGTTCGATGATGGTTTGGTTGAAGTCAAATCGTTTGATAGGTGCCAGACCTTCTCCTGGTCCCAGGACTTCCCTCTCTTCGTGTTTTTGTGCTTCCAGGTATTGCTTATACAATTCTTCTTGATCCCCCTGAAGGACTTCCCGTTTCTGCCTGTCAATGCACTCATGAGCTTCGTTTTCACCGTAGAAGCCATACCTTTTAGAAATACAAGTTTCGTTGCCGGTATTCAAGGTATATTTAGCGAATTGTTTTGCTTCACAACTTTCTGAAGCAGTAACAATAAGAACTATTCCAATGTTCACACTCGGAAAGAAAAGGTGGATTCTTTGAAAGTGTAAACAAAGGTTGCCATCGGGTTGGTCTTATCAGATGGTCAGTCCATCAAGTTTGGTCTAAGCCTGAGGACGTCTTTGCTGGTGGCAGGCTTAAACTCATGTACAGGTGATTAACTCGAGAACAGGTGAAATTCCTTCTACGTGGGAGCAACATGTAACAACAACAGGTATTTAACGTGTAATACCAACACTAATGGCCGATCTTACTACTGAGAGTTAACACAGTGTCAAGTGTTTTCTTTGACGTCACCCATTTGATTAATACAGGCCAAACTATGGATTAACTGAAAACTCTCTGAGGTACCTAAGATCGGACATAAAAGGTAGAATGTTAGTGGTGTTTGTTTTACGGATATAGGAATTGTTCTGGTTGTCCTTTGATCTAGTGTGCTTTGTATACCAGTAACACTTTTGTAGACCTTGTTCCTTGTCTAGTGGTTATTGGTAAATTGGTTATACCTAGTCGATTGATGTCGATCACCAAAATTTTATTTGATCGTAACCATCCAGTTGTTGTCAAATGTTGGTGTATAGAGGATCCAATGGATCCCAAAGAGATATCGACTTTAAGAACAGTGAACAATTGAACCAGTGACAATGCATTAGGTACCTACTTTGAAATTTACGGTCAAAGTGACAATGGCATAAACATATGCTCGGATAAGCAAGTTAAACGACATTGATAAATCAATTTATGTCTCTTATGAGCTTATGACTAATTTGCTCAATAGGTATTTATGAAAGAATTGGTTTTTAAGAGAGCCTGCATCAACAGTCTGTGTATGCAATATGCAGGATATTGTACCTTATTTATTTAGAAGAGAACATGAACAATATTGAACATAATAAACATGACTAACTTGAATATTTTGTTCTTTCAGAAACAATAGCAAACATGATACATACATCGGAGGAAAATGAGAAATAACCATTAACCAAAATCACAACTCAAAGATAGACATACTAACAGAAAACCAAACCAAGTGAACAACAATGCTCCCATATTTGACTCTGACACTGTTATGTCTATCACAAACATCAGTATACTGTTTGGAGAACGAATACTTCATCACACATCTGCTGAAGAACTTGAAAAACGACATCCTCCACCTGAAACCAGGCTCGAACAAAACGTATATTTTGAACAGCAAACTACTCGGGAGAAATGATAGCATCGAACTCGACATTAAGAGCAGAAAAGGAGTCAGCGAAAACAAAGAACATGACAAAGAAAATGCTCTGGACTTGAAGGAACTACACAAGGACTTGAACGAACTACATAAGCATCATGCCAAACACAGCCACCTTTCCTTAGCAGAAAGGAGGAGAAGGAAACTGCGAAACAAAATCCGGAAAGCTATGCTCAAGGAATTCGAGGATATTCACAAGAATCATGCTCTGAAAATCAGGAAAATAATGAAGTGTAAAGAACACATTACCGGAAGGAAGAAGATCAAAATAAAGGTCTTGCGGAAACATCTGCAGGGTGTGAAAGTCGAGTTGGAGCCCGAGATAGCCAACAAAACGGAAGGTAATTAATAGCTTTAGATAGTGAATTTCGGGGATATCCACAAAAGTTGTTAGCTTTAGACAGTGAATCCCCAAAGAATATCCACAAAAGTTGTGAACGAGTAGCATTCAGCTCCGTAAGGGAAACTTATTGCGTTGATTAAAAGCCTAGCAAATATAATGACGTGGGGGTGAAGCCCCATGAATTATCTTAGCAAATGATGTTGAAAAGTGAACAGTGTTGTTATTGATGTTGCTAATAACTCACTAAATAAACAATGATATAAACAACACATTCTAAAATTTAATTCAAGATGTAGGACTGTAGGGTAGACCTGACAAGAGGAGAAGAAAATCAAAGAAAACGCTTTTTTTTCAAAGCTGTGTCCACACATTACATTACATTGAAATGGGGGTCTTGTCTGACGAAATTCCTGTGAACGGAGTCCAGTATGTAGGACTATTGCACCCAGTGTCCACACAGAGTCGACCTCGTCGATCGACGGAGTCGACTATGTGTGGACACAGAAAAACTTACGAAAAATCAATTTTCAGGAAAGCCAAAAGTCAAAGTTGTAAAGAAGATCAAACTTTACCGTATGGCACCGGCTCGACGGAAGAAGGTTCGCCACAATGGAGTCCTCGCTTACGATAGCAATTTTGGAAGTGGTTACGAAGAGGGCGGACAGATTCCCGAGTTATTCCTGGGTGACGAATTCGATGATGACCATATTTCGGCCATGTTTCAAAACACAAAGAACCTGGAAGTATTCCGTAAGTGGAAAACTAGTGTTGTAGCGATAGAGACGAATATTTAAAATCAAAGTAACGAGAGGTAGGAAAACCCTAAATCTAAACTACATTTGGACTGACATTTGGTTATGTAGCCAAATTGTGGTTTTGTATTAACCAAATGTCAGCCCAAAGCAATCACCCTATCTAGGGCTGATTGAGATGCTGACGAAAAAATGTTGACCCCGTCTGAAAACGAAGGAACAGAATAGAATATACCTTATTTACACTTTTAGCATAGGACTGAAAAGTACCTTTACCCTCGCAGTCTAAACATGTCTGAACGCAGGAAGAATAATTCTAATATGGATCATTTTGTCCGACCTGTTTCAGAAAAGACCACCACAACCCCTACCACAACCACAACCACGTCAACCACCACCAAAAACCCCAAGGATGACTACACCTATGAGTACGTCTATGAAGATGAACTGGATAAGGGCATATTATTATTTATTACTCTTAAAACAAGGATATATTCATGGCGTTACCATTAAAGTCCTTGCCAAACTTACTAAGATGAAAGTAATTTTAAGAACGAGACAGAGCAAGATTATAAAGTAACTTACAAAAGGATTTATTATAAAGACATAAAGGAAGAAGTAAATAAAAACAATAAGTTTATAAGGGAATTAAGTAACCCTACTTAACGTTACTTGAACTAACACAAGCAGGTATTAAAAAGACAAAAGACCACAAACCACATTATACATTACAGACCATAGATAATACCACAAAAGAACTTGAAGAGACAACATGATAAGTTAGTATTACCACCAAAATGAACTTATTTTATTATTAATAAAATTCCTTCACGCCATCGTGGTACGGGAGAGGTTTAAGTTTTAACTGTCGATTATTCTCTGTAATAAGGGCCCGCGTCCTTAGGTTGGGAACTAGATCTCGAAATGTTTCGTCCGTGCGCAAAGGAAGGTTAGATTGATCCAGTTACAAATCTTCATGACCTAAAGTATGGGGGGAAGGTTAGATTGATCAATTACAAATTTCATGACCTAAAGTATGGAGAAGGTTAGATTGGATCCAGTTACAACATTTCATGACCTAAAGTATGGAAGGTTAGATTGATCCTAGTTGCACAAACTTCATGGGATGACTAAAGTATGGGAAGGTTAGATTGATCCAGTTACAAACTTTCATCGACTCTAAAGTATGGGAAGGTTAGATTGATCCAGTACAAACTTCATGACACTAAAGTATGGGGAAGGTTAGATTGATCCAGTTACAAACTTCATAACCTAAAGTATGGATCTCAGTCGAATCGTTCAACCTCCCAATCGCGGTGGAACATTCGCCGATCCAACGCCGAAGTTAAGGCAGGACCCATCTTAAAAATAAGATTTGTCTACTTCAAGGCAAAAAGCCGAAAGAGGATAGAACAGGAAGAGAGGAGCCGAACAGCTATTCTGGATTGTCAATGTCACGCGAGAGTTAATCCCTAAGCGGTCCTGTAACACTAAAATGACAGAACTTAGAGAGCGGCCAAGAAACATGACTTGACATGATAGTGGTCATGTTAGAAAGGTTACCTTTGGCAAGCAGACCACACTAACCACAAGGTTGAGGACATTGTCATGATTTGTAGAGAGAGATGTGACCACCCCTTCAAACTGTCCGAGGAGTGAAGGTCTAAAGACCTTCCTATGTTGTCAAAAATAAAAAGACGTGACGTTGGCTCAAACATTATACATAGGGGTCATACATATTAAAATACAAGTTCAGTTGAAACTTTATAATTGAGGTATATGGTCACAATTGAAAAGAGGTTCCTTGAAACTTATAATTGAAGTATGGGCCACTTAATTAGTACCCGTGCTACGTGGGATCTTTACATAGTGTTGTATCGAGTGACCTTTTGGCGGCACGTACCGTGGTTACTTTGACAGTTTATGTAGCCTGTAACACAAACCTTGGATAAAAAGCCAATGGTCACTTCGTCCCAAATCAAGCATATGCTGTGAGCGGAAACATTTGTGCTTCCGCACACCAAATCAGGGTGGACTCAATTACTTTTGAAAAGAGTCCTATATTAAACCCTTAAACCAGTGTTAGTATTCGTAAATGACGATTCTAAAATAATAGGATCATGTCACGACGACGAAGTTGAACACACAGTGGCTTTCTAACCCACCAGAAGTTTTCAAACGGCGCCATCGTTGATGAAACTCTTCGACATTGATTCCAAAAATGGTAGGTTTGAAATCCTGTTTTGAAACTTCAAGTAAATGGTCCCTCCAAGATAAGAGGCAGCCTGAGAAAGGAGTCTTATAAGGAGTTACTACACGAGAAGTCTCCGACCCCAACACACAACCCCAGCACCAACACCAGACTCCCCACCAGCTCACTGCGCTATTAACGGATTTTTTATTCTACAAACGTTAATGAAAGTAAAGTGTCAGACTTCAAGTCTTAGAATTTTAAGTTAACTAGGGTTCCCATTCCTTTTGAATCTGGGAACAGTTTACCTCACACGGACTCCCGTACACAACTTAGAAGATTAGGTGATTGGTGCTCAGTCTCTTGAATGACTGAAATGAGTTCTATAGTTCTATTAGATAGGAAAATTCGCGATCCAGCACTCAGTTAAGGGGCGGACCTTGCTTGAATTAAGACTTATCCATTTCCAAACAAGAGTCTTCCCCCGCTTGAATAGGAATAGTACCGGAGAGACGCTATAAGCCCTTGTCAATCTGGAGGCAACAAACCCCAATGCATGCAGTGCAGTTCACATACCATCACACCGACATGCTTTAGCGGATGTTAGATGTTATATTACCCTTGTGAAACTTGGGTAAGAAACACTGAGGGATCAACACAAAGATGGAAATGGTATGAAAGCACCTTATTCCGGGACATCAGATAAGTTTGAATGCAAACGAGAAGAAGTAGAGCAGAAGTATTTATATGAGTATGCATATGAGTAGGCTACACCGGGGGACGCGGACACAAAGACAGGTCCGAGCCTGAAGAGGAAGAACTTGGAG
>NW_007384032.1:0-2277 GCF_000475195.1 Diaphorina citri | reverse complement strand
TTGGCAGTAACAAATCGGGTATCATGTTGTTATTTTTTGTTGCCAGTGGAATAGTTCAGTAACATCCCCAACAGTGTTCCAGGGTCGAGTGGTCGGTATGGAGTATAGATCAAGGAAGGCTTTGAACAGCTTGCATTGGGTTCTCCCGAGACGGTTCTATCAGGTTAAGGTGCGTTGTTTAGCGCCGCAATAGATCAGTTGCGCTACGTGGGTGATGTTCTCAAAGCATAGAGCGAGGGAAAAATGAGGACTTCAATTTGCTGCCTCCATCCGCTAGCGCGCTGAGTGCAGTAGTGGCGCGTACCTAACGACGAAAAAAACGACTGCTTTAGAGTCTGGACGGTCAGCAGCATTTTGAACTCTTTCATTAGAACGGAAAATAAAAATTTGAATTTTCGACCTGTTTAGCAGTGTATTTTTCGTGTTTTGACCTTCAATTTTTGGATTGTTTCCCATTTTTACATAGGAATCGACCATTTATTTATAATTTTTACCCATTTGCAACTGCTCCATTGAAGAGTAAAGGGACTATAGAGTCCCATTCTGTTTTCTCCGAACAAAAGAAACCCACCCCGAGGTTTAGGTGTGCGGGAAACAGTCCTAAAGATGGGTTAAGCTTATACAAATCTAGTCCCATTCGAGCAGTAACAATAAGAACTATTTCAATGTTCACACTCGGAAAGAAAAGGTGGATTCTTTGAAAGTGTAAACAAAGGTTGCCATCGGGCGAGCCTTATCAGATGGTCAGTCCATCAAGTTTGGTCTAAGCCTGAGGACGTCTTTGCTGGTGGCAGGCTTAAACTCATGTACAGGTGGAATTCCTTTATTCTACGTGGGAGCAACATGTAACACCAACAGGTATTTAACATGTACCTAATACCAACAAGTATTTAACTTGTAACAACAACAGGTATTTATTTCCCATGTAATACATGGCCGATCTTACCATTGAGGGTTAACACAGTGTCAAGTGTTTTCTTTGACGTCACCCATTTGATTAATACAGGCCAAACTATGGATTAACTGAAAACTCTCTGAGGTACCTAAGATCGGACATAAAAGGTAGAATGTTAGTGGTGTTTGTTTTACGGATATAGGAATTGTTCTGGTTGTCCTTTGATCTAGTGTGTTTTGTATACCAGTAACACTTTTGTAGACCTTGTTCCTTGTCTATTGGTTATTGGTTATACCTAGTCGATTGATGTCGATCACCAAAATTTTATTTGATCGTAACCATCCAGTTGTTGTCAAATGTTGGTGTATAGAGGATTTATAGAGGATCCAATAGATCCCAAAGAGATATCGAGTTTAAGAACAGTGAACAATTGAACAGTGACAATGCATTAGGTACCTACTTTGAAGTTTACAGTCAAAGTGACAATGGCATAAACATATGCTCGGATAAGCAAGTTAAACGACATTGATAAATCAATTTATGTCTCTTATGAGCTTATGACTAATTTGCTCAAGAGGTATTTATGAAAGAATTGGTTTTTAAGAGAGCCTGCATCAACAGTCTGTATATGCAATATGCAGGATATTGTACCTCATTTATTTAGAAGAGAACATGAACAATTGATCATAATAAACACGACTTGAATAAACTTGAATATTTTGTTCTTTCAGAAACAATAGCAAACATGATACATACATCGGAGGAAAATGAGAAATAACCATTAACCAAAATCACAACTCAAAGATAGACATACTAACAGAAAACCAAACCAAGTGAACAACAATGCTCCCATATTTGACTCTGACACTGTTATGTCTATCACAAACATCAGTATACTGTTTGGAGAACGAATACTTCATCACACATCTGCTGAAGAACTTGAAAAACGACATCCTCCACCTGAAACCAGGCTCGAACAAAACGTATATTTTGAACAGCAAACTACTCGGGAGAAATGACAGCATCGAACTCGACATTAAGAGCAGGAAAGGAGTCAGCAAAAACAAAGAACATGACAAAGAAAATGCTCTGGACTTGAACGAACTACATAAGCATCATGCCAAACACAGCCACCTTTCCTTAGCAGAAAGGAGGAGAAGGAAACTGCGAAACAAAATCCGGAAAGCTATGCTCAAGGAATTCGAGGATATTCACAAGAATCATGCTCTGAAAATCAGGAAAATAATGAAGCATAAAGAACACATTAACGGAAGGAAGAAGATCAAAATAAAGGTCTTGCGGAAACATCTGCAGGGTGTGAAAGTCGAGTTGGAGCCCGAGATAGCCAACAAAACCGAAGGTAATTATTTAATAGCTTTAGA
>NW_007384031.1:0-4370 GCF_000475195.1 Diaphorina citri | reverse complement strand
GTCAGTTAGAGATAGTGCTCTTTTGAAATTTTCAATTTGTACTGGTTTATATGTACGCGCAAGTATCTTTTTGACTTCGTTGATCTCACCTAGTACTAGAGATAATAATACCGGGTGTTAGCCAACTTTTTCTCTTCTTACGCTGGTCTGAAATACTGATAGTTTTGTAGGGGAAACACTCATTAAATAATCTAGAGAAGATGGAGTAGAATTGTAACATCTTATCGTTGACGTCATCAAAGGTATAAATAGATGAGAAGTCAGTTAGAGATAGTGCTCTTTTGAAATTTTCAATTTGTACCGGTTTATATGTACGCGCAAGTATCTTTTTGACTTCATTGATGTCACTAATTTGTAGCGATACTACTTGGGCATATTTATGGTCGCCCAGACCGCTAAATATGTTGGTTAATGTATTTAGTAAGTTACTAGTGGGAAAATTAACAATGATGTTGTCCACACATGAGCTAGAACCATTCGCTACCCGAGTAGGGGTGTGCACGGTGACTTTCATATTGAACATGTTGAGTAAAGATAGAAATTGAGACTTTTCAATTCATATTGAACATGTTGAGTAAAGATAGAAATTGAGACTTTTCATTTGTGTCACTGAGTATGTCAATATTGAAGTCACCGCACAAGACTTGAGACTTTTCATTTGTGTCACTGAGTATGTCAATATTGAAGTCACCGCACAAGATGAGATACCTTAGATGGTATAGCTTTTGTAGAACGATTTCTAGGTGATTAAAGAAGATGGGAAAGTTAGAATTCACATTGTTCGACCTATAAATACATAAGATAGCAATATCTAGTGAGGAGGAAGTCGCAGCGCTGTATTCAAAGGAGAGTTCAACCGGTGTCAGCCCAATGTCAAGGGGGATGAAATCCAGGTTGTCCTTGACAAAGATGCTAGCGCCTCCACCAGTTCGATTTGACCTATAATAGCTTGAGACGTTACTATATCCTGGAATATTATAGCAATTATAGTTGAGTGGGGATAACCAGGTTTCTGTTACACAGAACACATCAGGTATAAGATCATAGTGATCATATAATGTGTGCAGAAATAGTTCGATAGAAGGGATTTTATTTCTAATGCTCTGCACATTGTGATGTATAATTGTGAGAGTTCGTAGCTTTGAAGTATTTGAGTTTTGATTTCAGAGAGAGAGAGAGAGAGAGAGAGAGAGAGAGAGAGAGAGAGAGAGAGAGAGGGAGGGAGAGAGATTTTATTAACAGAAAAATAAGGGTAGGGTGGGGTTGAAAGACTTGGAACAGGTATCTCTCTCCCTCTTTCTCTCTTCTGTATAGGTACCTCTTTCTCTTTCCCTCTGTCTGGGGAAGAAAGGAGTGGCTAGTGCGGATAGATTTGATGTAGGTACTATAGAAGTGGATGGGGAATTAGAAGAAGAAGAAGAAGGTGAAGATGGAGTAGGTGAGGGAGGAGAATAAGAAGAAGTATGAGGAGAGGGAGGAGGAGAAGAAGAAGAAGATGAAGTATGAGGAGAGGGAGACGAAGAAGTATGAGGAGAGGGAGGAGAAGAAGAAGAAGAAGAAGAAGAAGTATGGGGAGAGGGAGGAGAAGAAGAACGTAATGTCTGGGGAAGAAAGGAGTGGCTAGTGCGGATAGATTTGATGTAGGTACTATAGAAGTGGATGGGGAATTAGAAGAAGAAGTAGGGGAAGATGGAGTAGGTGAGGGAGGAGAATAAGAAGAAGGAGAAGATGAAGTATGAGGAGAGGGAGGAGAAGGAGACGAAGAAGTATGAGGAGAGGGAGGAGAAGAAGAAGAAGTATGGGGAGAGGGAGGAGAAGAACAAGAAGATGAAGTATGAGGAGAGGGAGGAGAAGGAGACGAAGAAGTATGAGGAGAGGGAGGAGAAGAAGAAGAGGTATGGGGAGAGGGAGGAGAAGAAGAAGAAGTATGGGGAGAGGGAGGAGAAGAACAAGAAGAAGAAGAAGATGAAGTATGAGGAGAGGGAGACGAAGAAGTATGAGGAGAGGGAGGAGAAGAAGAAGAAGAAGAAGAAGTATGGGGAGAGGGAGGAGAAGAAGAAGAAGAAGATGAAGTATGAGGAGAGGGAGGAGAAGGAGACGAAGAAGTATGAGGAGAGGGAGGAGAAGAAGAAGAAGAAGTATGGGGAGAGGGAGGAGAAGAACAAGAAGATGAAGTATGAGGAGAGGGAGGAGAAGGAGACGAAGAAGTATGAGGAGAGGGAGGAGAAGAAGAAGAGGTATGGGGAGGAGAAGAGAGGGGAGGAGGAGGAAGTGAAAGCGATGAAATAGAGTCATGAAAGAAAGGGAGACAGCTAAATGTATTAGTAGTAGGTACTTGGTCTTGATTGTTATTATCTCCTACTACAAGTGCATCTTGTGAGCAGGGGCCAATTAAGGTAATGTTACCCAAGGTTTCCGAAGTGGTGGAAAATTTTCTAGGGACAAAAAAGAATGGATAAGGTTAACATCGACAGCAGAACTATGTTTAGCATTGGGTTTTTGAGGTTGACATGATGTTACCCAAGGTTTCCGAAGTGGTGGAAAATTTTCTAGGGACAAAAAAGAATGGATGAGGTTAACATCGACAGCAGAACTATGTTTAGCATTGGGTTTTTGAGGTTGACGTGAAACCGAGGAAGCAGGAGTCCGAGTCCTACGGGCAATAGACATAATATCATCCTGAGTATTAACACGTAAGATAGGAACATGAGTCATATTATTATCAATAATATCACAGGTAGAATTGAAAATAGAATTGGAATGGGCATCAGTTGAGATGGGTTTTTGGGCAGTACATTTCAACAGAGGAGGGTTAGTAGAATTGTATTTGGCATTTTTAAACGAGCTAGAAGATACAAGATCAAAAAATTTTTCGGAGAGTACTCGCTTCCCTCTTCTGTTGTAATGTAGACCATGCCTGGTGAAATGAGACCTAGATAAGTAAGCATTAGTATCAAGGTAGGTAAAATTGATGTTTAGACTGCGGGAGTAAAGGGACTTTTCAGTCTCATTCTGGCAGGATAAACAAGGTATATTCTATTCTATTCTCCAAGCTACCGAGAAATCCCGACCCTCACCTAATAACATGAGCTCTCCATGAATACCTATGTGTTCCTGTTCCAGGTTTTCCTGAAATACGAGAACACACAATCATTTCCCCCGACACACAATCATTTTTCATACAAGAGGCAAATAGTGTTTTCAATGGTATCGGATCACAAAGGCCCAAAATACGGGGAAATCTGTCCGCACTAACTGCACAAGTCACCTTTGTAGTTTTTGACTACTAGCAGAGTGTTTCATTACTAGTCCTATTGCATACTAGCAGAGTGTTTCATTACTAATCCTGTTGCATACTAGCAGAGTGTTTCATTACTAGTCCTGTTGCATACTAGCAGAGTGTTTCATTACTAGTCCTAGCAAATAGTGTTTTCAATGGTATCGGATCACAAAGGCCCAAAGTTCGGGGAAATCTGTCCGCACTAACTGCACAAGTCACCTTTGTAGGTTTAGACTACTCGCAGAATGTTTCATTACTAGTCCTGTTGCATACTAGAAGAGTGTTTCATTACTAGTCCTGTTGCATACTAGCAGAGTGTTTCATTACTAGTCCTGTTTCATACTAGCAGAGTGTTTCGTTACTAGTCCTGTTGCATACTAGCAGAGTGTTTCATTACTAGTCCTGTTGCATACTAGCAGAGTGTTTCATTACTAGTCCTGTTGCATACTAGCAGAGTGTTTCATTACTAGTCCTGGGTTGCGGGTCGGGGTTGTGGTCGGGGGTTTTGGTCATGACCCTTCATTTGTACAACAGTCACTCCGTATTTTCCTAGACGCATGGATACCTACCAAAGTAGGTATCTGAGATAACGCGCTGCTCATTACTAACTATTGATGGTAGGTACTATAAACTATAAAGTATCTACTTACCTATAAGTACCAAGTGTAGGTAAAGATAGATCTAGGTAGGTAGATAAGATACTATGAAGCAGGGGTGTAATGTTGCTCCTTTTTTGTGCAATCAGAAATGAAGTTATCCGCAAGTCCCAACCCTGGATTTTCAGGGAGGGTTGACAAGGCGCCATCTTGGATTTCAACTGGTGTATGTACATTGTACAAGCACCACCGCGCCCCTGGTTAAACTAAAATTTGTATTTTCCCATGTTACCTTTAAAAATGGGAGCGATGGGCTTCAGAGGGGTAATTAAAAATGGGACAGAATCACGCTCTGTTACCAAACAAGCTGTGGGGATTTTGATTTCTACTTCCTAATCCTAACTCATCCCCCAGTCCTCTTTCGTCCTACCTACATCAAAATTCACGATTTTCGTGACAGCCCCCCTCTCGCCAATTAAAAGCAAGGGTTTAGA
>NW_007384030.1:0-4262 GCF_000475195.1 Diaphorina citri | reverse complement strand
AATTCCATACCTCGGCTGGGATTGAACCCACGCCCTCCTGTTTACCAGGCGAGCGCCTTGACCAGTACACCACCGAGGCAGGAAGGAAAATAGAATCAAATGAACCATCATTTTCCAGTAGAAAGGTCTGTCTGCAAATTTGACTCTGTCAAAATTTAAGAACCACTACCCGTTAAGTCACGCATAAACTTGTGGATCACTCTTCATAATCACCGAAATCGCCATGATTATGATTACTCTCCGATTATCGATCAGAATATCGACTGTCAACCTGTCACCATACAATAGGGTCACGTAGCACGCAAAATAATAATAATAATAACAAAATGTTGGTGGTGCGCGTACATCAGCATTTCAGGAAACAGGAAACCAGACAAAAGAATCCATGAGACATCAAATCAGACATAATGATGGAATTTGGGTTGTAAATGGTCTGATATTTTTGGCTGTCTTCTTTTCCCTAAAATGAGAAATGAAGAACTTACGTAAGAAAGTGAGAAACTAAGGAGCCATTTATGAGACCTATTCAGTCAAACTTATTGGTGGAGTTTTGAAAGTAAGAAACTAAGGAGCCATTTATGAGACCTATGCAGTCAAACTTATTGGTGGAGGTTTGAAAGTGAGAAACTAAGGAGCCATTTATGAGACCTAGGTATTCAGTCAAACTTATTGGTGGAGGTTTGAAAGTGGAGAAACTAAGGAGCCATTTTAGAGACATATTTCAGTCTAACTTAAAGCCAAAAAAGTAAAAAAAAATAAACTACACGACGCTCTTCCGATCTCTAAAGAGAGGGTTCAATTTTTTAATGCGTGTTTTCTCGTCCATTCAACAGTGTACTTCCTTCCTCAATAAAAACTATTAATTTTAACTATGCATCCCTTTTCAGTCACGTTTTTAGTGCAAAAAAAAAAAAAACATTGCAACAACAACAACAACAACAACAACAACAACAACAAAAACAAAGAAAACCCCATTCACATCACAGGCCATTAGGTAACCCGCTCCCGTTTAGCCACTATTGAGACCCCAAACACAAAATATCCAGGTCTCTTTATGTAAACGACGGAAACTGTCCGATTTTTTCCATATTTTGGAATAATTAATTTAAACATAATAGCCGAATATACATAATAGCTGAAGTGTAGACACAACATGTAGTTTAATTATTGGTACTACAATATCAATATTGGCAGGTTAGCACACTCAAAAAAAAAAAAAAAAAAAAAAAAAAAAAAAAAAAAAGGTGTATAAAAAACCAAATAGGTAGAATAGTATGGAGATTATGCGTGAAAGATTAGCACACACATGGGCAAGACATGACTGTCTAAGTCTGGGATAAATAGAACACATAGATACAAGAGACCAAGGCGGACCGCAAAATGTTCTCTTATAATTATTTCAGGAACCTGTGATGTGAACTGTTATGTTATAATTATGTAGAAATCCCCTCAATATACCTATTATTTGTTTTTTTTTTTATGTTTACCTAAACGTACGGCCGGTCGACTATGTTTGGACACATTTTCTCACACAAATGAGCTCTGATCTTGAAATTTGTCGCGACGACCTATGAACTCAAAGCGAGAAAGTATTAGATAACACATCAGTCGTTAATTTAAGACCGGTTTTAGCGTTACCTATGTTAATCTACGCCGAGGAAGGCCAATAAATGGATGGGTGACTTAAACATTATATTGGGAATAAACGGAGAACGGGCTCTAGTCTTGATTTTAAATCATTACATGAAAGTAAAATCAAAAAATCAAATCAAGAATAATAATAAACTGAATATTAAACAAATTAGGTAGGCAGATAAATACTGATTTTCTCTAATCACGATCGAATAAACTGCGGGCTAAAAAATTCCCGGAGGGACGGACCCAACTTGTTAGTCTTTTCCGAGCAGGATAAACAAGCATGGTCTATTCTCTATTGCTGAAATTGAAACCCTTTGAAAACACATATTTCTCATTTTTACTTTCCTTATCCTATAGGAAGGAAAGTAATGTAATCGGATCAAAATTTCGATGGTCAGTTTTTAGTGCCAATTTGCCAAAACACGTTTTGAGCGTCTTAATGTTTCAGATGATGTCAATGATATGCTCTCAGTTATAAATTCAGACATTCTGAACGCTGCCAAATTATCTATTCCTACATTCAACTTATCTAAAATGAAACGGATGGTAGCCTGGTGGAATGACGAAATAAAGTCTGCCATTGGTCTGGTTCCAAAATCAAGACTGAGATCAAAACTCGGAAAATCTCCTGGAAAAGTCCGCTCGACCAATGAGAGATGGAGGAAAAGCCTGCGTGAGAGAGACAGAGACATGGGACGAGAAATGGCAAACATGTAGGAATGAAAGAGAAAGGAGATGAAAGAGTCTTCGGTACTCTTGGAACGAACGAAGTGAACTCTCAGTTTTTCTTTAAAGGTGTGTCCATACATAATCGACCGGCCATCGATCGATGTCGACTGAACCGTCCACACTGTCGCGACAGCATAGATCCACCTTGTCGATCGATGCTAATTACGCGACGGCCGGTCGACTATGTTTGGAGTATGGATAACGCATTTAATTATGCACCTTTTACGCCTAACAAGGTATCCTTAACGGGGAAACTAATGTGTATAAATTGAGAAACATAATTACCTCCAAATTAAACCATGTAAACAGGTAATATAAAATGTAAACAATGTTCGTACGAATAAAATATACGTAATACGTATGGATAACGCATTTAATTATGCACCTTTTACGCCTAACAAGGTATCCTTAACGGGAGACTAATAAATTGAGAAACATAATTACCTCCAAATTAAACCATGTAAACAGGTAATGTAAAATGTAAACTGGTAAATTGGGATGTAAAGCGACCATGTCTGCCATTGGACGTATTTTACGTAAACTAATTGGTAGAAAATACGAGGTAGCCACACTATGTTAAATTGGTAAATTAAATTACGAAATGGCCAGTCCAGTTAGGAGGGTAGCTCGTCCGTCTTGTAAGCGCTAGGTTGCGGGTTCAATGCCCGCCGGGAGCGGATTTTATCCTAAACGGATAACGTTCGTTCTCGGAACGGGCCAGTCCAGTTAGGAGGGTAGCTCGTCCGTCTTGTAAGCGTTAGGTCGCGGGTTCAATTCCCGCCGGGAGCGGATTTTATCCTGAACGGATAACGTTCTTTCTCGGAACTGCTGGCTTTCTCCTATCCTGTCTTCCTTCTCTTCGCTTTCGGGACGATACGACCTTAGCAGTTACAGTTCCCTCTGTCAAACCTATTCAATGAAATGGGCAAATTCAGAGTCCTATTCTAATCATCAAGTCGGAAAAACTTCGACTCCTCCGAGAATCGAACCCCGAACCTCCGATGTGCAAGCTTCCTGTGGTACCCTCTCGACCGCGGAGGTAGCTTACACAGTTTCGAGACTTTTGAGTTTGCTCCAGTTTGTCTGTCTCAAGTTATTCTCTCTTCACTTACTATTAGATACCTACTTGGGTAGGTAGGTTCCGATCTTCCTTTAAGTGGGTCTACTTTCGGTGTTCGGTCTACAACCTACCTCGGTGGTGTAGTGGTCAAGACGCTCGCTTGTTAAACAGGAGGGCGTGGGTTCAATCCCAGCCGAGGTATGGAATTTTATCCTCAATATAATTTGAGAATTTGACCACAATAATAGTAGTAGCCTACTGCTGGAGTAAAGGGACTTTTCAGTCCTATGCGAGCAGTATAAATAAGCACTATTATCTATCTATTTCCTTATACCATTTGATTTAGATTCTACTCAAGAACTAGAATAGAAGGTAGAAGAATAGATATTTGAACTAGACGAGCAGAAGAATTTATTATTATTCTTATTTTTTCCAAGAAAATATGAAAATAAATAATTAATATCAACCAATAACATTATGTAAGAACACTTCCGTTATATGGAAGCTAGGTACGTAGGTAGATAACTATGTAGAATGTAGATACATAGGTAGGTACGTCAAGATACCTTATAAATAGATGAAAGAAAATAAAATATGTATGCCTATGTATAGATGGTAGGTATACACTTATACCTACATGAGTACCTAGGTACCTACCTACATATATTTAGAAGCAAAAACCATATATGCAGTCATTACTTGAACAGGGAGTTTTGAGTTTTTCACCGTCGTTTTTATTTCGTAGCAATGAAACAACTGCTACAGTAGACTCTTGCGGGGTCTGTGTCGCAGAATGCCCATTGCCCATCCCTTAGTATGCCTCTCATCAGACGAG
>NW_007384029.1:0-4208 GCF_000475195.1 Diaphorina citri | reverse complement strand
CAACACCCTGGAACACATGATTGAGGTCAAAGTTTTTACTCGACGAATTTGGCTGTAGTCTGTTTGTAGAGTTGTTTTGAAATAACTCCCGAACAAGATGTCCAAAATGTTCAACCAACAAACGAAGGGATTTTTCTAATTAAATTTTGTGTCCCCTTGGGCCTTTTGGAGCCTAGGGCCTCTTTAATTTTTGTTCCCCAAAACTCCCACAAGGTTTGTGAGATTTTGAAGAAATTTGGCAAACATATTCAAAACCTAAAGGACATAAGCTGATCAGTTATATTAAATGATGACGAGTATTTACTTACAGCAAGTAGTTGTTGGGGTCTCGAGTTCCTACAATGGGTAACACAGGGAACACTGCCAGCAGGAGTAAGCTACCAGCATACAGGTTACTATACGACAACATGGACCCTAGTATTATCCTACGACCATTGTACATGTTCATGCTGTACCTGTAGAGGTGGTGTAACGCGATACATACGAGTAGTATGCTGAGGATCCATCGGTGATGAAATGTGAACACCTAAGAACAAATAGGATAGAATCGAAAAGAATTGAATAGTATCAAATAGAATCGAAGCATGCCCATCGCGTAGTATGTTATGCTGTACTTGTAGAGGTGGTGTAACGCGATACATACGAGCAGTATGCTGAGGATCCATCGGTGATGAAATGTGAACACCTAAGAACAAATAGGATAGAATCGAAAAGAATCGAATAGAATCGAAGCATGCCCATCGCGTAGTATGTCCTCTATCAGTTGGGCGATGAGAGACACACTACTTTTCATTTAGATGCTGGGTCAACAGGAGTGCAATTTTTTTCGTCAAATGTGAACACCTAAGAACAAATAGGATAGAATCGAAAAGAATCGAATAGTATCAAATAGAATTGAAGCATGCCCATCGTGTAGTATGTCCTCTATCAGTTGGGCGATGAGAGACACACTACTTCTCATTTAGATGCTGGGTCAACAGGAGTCCAAATTTTTTCGTCGACTCTGAGAATCGAACTCGCGACCTTCTGCATCACAAGCACTCAAAATCCAACTTATATTGGACAAATATTATGTCAATTAAATTATGTACGAATACAATTTTATATCTAGAAATCGATCAATAAAAATATTGAAATCGATTATGTACCTACACTACCTACAGCCATCGATTTTTTTCTCAAGTGTTGCCAATTCTACTTACAAGCATAACAACACCGATTGCATGGAATGGTATTTGTATCCAGTTGATATTCGTGTCTGATATTTTATTCCGATCTGGTATTCTCAGTGAATCATACGCGAATATCGGCAACAGAGCAAACACGTAGCTTTGCAGGGGAAGGCCATAGTCTGCAACAGAAGTAGAACGTAAGTGATTCGTTTGTATCTTCTTCATGTTCCGAGAACGAGCCTTGTTTGTTCGAGACGTTTGCCCAGGGCGGGAATCGAACCCGTGACCTAGCGCTTACAAGACACACGCGCTGACCACCAAGCTAACTAACCCTGGAGTGCTGGACCCTTTCCCCCCAATATTATCAATCAAGAACAAATCTCAAATTATTTGTGTAAAAAACAGAACTTTTTCACAACTTTAGTGGATAACACAGCATTACTAGGTGCCTCCTTTGCAATCAATTTCCATATTTCAATAATACCAAGAAGTGTCTAATTCATTACTCATTTTTATCTACTCGTATCATCAATCTTTTTACACTGATAATGCCGCCACTGGTCGCTACTCGATTAAAGTAACTACTCAACTGTCCTCACGAGCAGCCGCCGAAAAACTTTGACCACACCGGGAATCGAACCCGGGACCTCAAGCGTGCAAGCCTAGTGTGATGCCCACTCGGCCACCGAGATGGCTAAAACTTACTATAGCAGAACACAATCATAACGAAAGTCACACCAAGTTGCCGATACGTTAGCCGTCAAGCCTAGTGTGATGCCCACTCGGCCACCGAGATGGCTAAAACTTACTATAGCAGAACACAATCATAACGAAAGCCACACCAAGTTGTCGATACGTAAGCCGTATAGTAAGTTCGGATATTTTGGTCCTCTGAGCCACACTGAGGAAGAGGGTTCTAATAATGAACAGGTAGGCTAGAGATACACAGGAGAGTAGTGTGGTCTGATGATAGGTGTGGAAATAGGACAGACCTTCCAACGACAGCCTGATGAGGTCCTTGCATTGCGAAATCTGAAAGAAATAATATGTATTGTTATTGGCAAAATTGTGCATTTATTTAATTAATAAACAAGAAGGATACCTGTCACAGGAAACTTCTTATCAATCTCATCAAGTTATGACATTATTTTTTCCTTTTGCTTTCAGAACCCAAGATTGAACCCCAAGTTTCCCGCTCTCAAGTTTCTTCTAGCCTTGGCGATCTATAATGTGGTTAAACATAGCAAATAGTGCCCCTTATGAACATTTATGTAGATCAAACCCCAGTTTCTTATGCTGTGTCTACACATAGTCGACACCGCGCGCGACGATCGATCGATGGTCAAGACTTGGAACCCCGTCCACAACTGCCTCGACAACATAGATTCACCTCGTCGATCGACCAGTCGTGCGAGTGCGATCGACCACGATGCATCGTGCGAGTCGGATCGAATCATCTTGTCGACGATCAAACAATGTTGCGAGTCGATCGACCATCGTGCGAGTCGATCAGATTCGATCTTAAAAGTTTAAAGTCCCCCAGCCAGACGGAATATGTAATCGTTACTAGAACACACACAGGTACATATAATATCTGTGTGGGTTGCAGGGAATAATTGGAAAACCTTGGTAACATTCAGACTAAATAACCCAGATATTCATGGCTACCTAGTGAAAAGTAATTAGTAATTAGTCTAATTAGATATTTGACGAAAAAAAGCAATTATTAAGAAAACAGAATAAAAATAACATTACAAAGTGCTGACTTGGTGGTGTAAAAAATTATATCTAAGTATACCTATGTAATCTATGACACGGAAAGTAATCAAATATTTGTATTAGTTTCCAGGAATATTGAAGTGTGTTTAACTTTAATTAGGTTTTTCGTCATTAAAAATTTACGAACCTTTATTATTTCATTTCCCTAGCTGTTTACCAACTTGACCTACAACATTACTCGTCAGGATTTTGAAGTAAAATGGTTTGAGATTACACTGTCAATTTATTATTTTTATTCAATTCATCTTTTTCCCAAGTTTCTGACCTCCTAGTTTACTTGTTTTGTTCTAACAATGTATTTTGTCTCCAAAGCAAGGAACTCCAAGCCTAGAATGTCGCGGTATCTTCGTATTCTATTGAAAGTTGTACATTGGCTTGGTCTAATCAATATGCCTTGTAAGAATGAGAAGGTTTGGATCAAATATGTTCATCTTGTGTTCATGTGTTTCATTCATGTTGTTTATTGGCTCTACATGCTTTCTAATCTCATCTGTCTTGTACACTATGCTAACCGTGGTCTCACCAAATTCATACCACGACTATGTGATGGTATTGGCTTTGTCGCCGTTTATCTTGAAGCCCTCATCTTCATTATCAATCGCAAACGTGTTGGGAAACTTCTTGATATTCTCGATAAGTTTGACACGACAAGTAACAAGGATTTGACGGCCAGGTGTCGGAAACTGGAAACCATTGCTTGCTGTTTTGTACCGACATTTGTATTTGTTACAGTAGGAATGAAGATGATGGAGAAGAGTCAAGCAAGCCTGGCGTTTTACAGGAGTGGTTATACGCGTGATTATCCAGACACCTTATTGCCCTATGTACTATGGATACCGGGTATAGATTTCAGCAAGTCCAGTGTGTTCCTAGTGGCATATCTGTTTGAACTTTACATCACACTGATTATCATCTCCATGGTGGTTGTACTATTACTATTTGTTCCACTCATATTACTTCACCTGAGCGCTCAGAAGCATCTACTTGCAGATGGATTGAAGACGCTTGGCTTTTGGCATCCTCATCAGAGACCAGTGACTATGACTTGTAACACAGCCAACAACACAGACTTGTGTCTTCGTACCAGGGACTTGGAGTTGAAACGTGAGCAAATCCACTATGAGTTGGTACGCATCAAGACACTCATCCGATTTCATCAGAAATTAGTTGCATTTCGAGTACAGGTAAGGCAAAACATCTACGAATGTGCATTTGTGCGAGTAAAAGAGTTTCAGCTGTTATCTGTTCAACAGCAAA
>NW_007384028.1:0-4119 GCF_000475195.1 Diaphorina citri | reverse complement strand
AAAAAAAAAAAAAAAAAAAAAAAACACCAAGTCAGGAAAAGCGAAGAGACATTGAAAGAGGAGAAAACGGAGAAAGACAAATAAAGAGAAAAGTGATAAATAGAAACTAATAATAGACAAGAAATAAGAGTCGGGGTACAGGTAATCAATATGAGAGCTTTTGGAGACAAATATAGACAGCAGTGGGACTTTAAATCCCACAGCAGACTTTTAAGCTTTTGAACGACATCGACAGCGGAATACGTATCCTTCAAGATTTTATAGGACAGGAATATCTTCTGAATGTGAATACTACTCAAATTGTTTGTTTCCAGAAGAAAATAGACAGAAGAGAGAGTGACAGGGGAAATGGAGGGGAGGGGGGGTGGAAAGGTGGAGAAATGAGGTGTTGGAGGGGTAAACATTCAGGAGGAAAAGAAGATGCTGAGGAGAAGGAGGGGAAAGAAGAGAGGGTGACAGGTGGGGATTGAGGAGAATAAAGATGGTAGGCAGGGAAAAAGAGGGAAATGAGGATTTAGAGGGGTATTTTGGAGGAGAAGAGGATGCTGAGGAGAAGAAAGAGAATTAAGGGCGGTAAGTAGGGGAAAAAGAAGGCAAAGAGGAGAAAAAAGTGGTACGTAGGGGAGGAAAGGGAAAAAAGGGTGGGTGGGGGTCTAATAGACTGAAGAAGTAAGGGGAACCACAAGAGGGACTTTTCAGTGGAATAAGGGGAAATAGAGAGGGAAGGAAAAGAGACAGTGAAGGAGGTATGGAAGGGAAACAGAAGAGAGGGGGAGGAAAGGGTTGGAGGGGAAGGAATGATATTTTTCATTAAAAAATCCACACAGCACTGACGTCATCGAATTAGATGAAAATACGAGGCTGAACTCTTGTTTGGGACGCATTGAAGCACTTTTCTTAGAATTTCAAGAATAAGGAGATTAATGGACACAGACTTAACATAAATCGAGGTTGAGAAGGCTCATCAGAGCAGGTTTTGGATCTTTATGGCCTGCATAACCTGCCAAGACGTCGTATTTCGTGTTTTCCTTTGGGAAACAAAGACGATTTTCCCTCTTCTGAAGCTCATTTCCCCTCTTCTAAAGGAAAATACGGGAATTAGTTTAACCACTAGGTGGCGTGGTAGCGCCTGTACTAAACCATTGAAAAGCCAAGATGGCGCACTCTCGACCATCGAAGGTCTAGTGTTCAGTTTCCATTGGACCAGTAAAGTGGTTAGTTTTCCATTTTTCAGCAGTCGGTTATCGAACGGAAAATACACCTTTTACCTATAATACCTAGGTATGTCCCAAATTTTATCCACCCTTGCGTTTTCCCAACAATATGTTACAGTATCATTTTTTTCTCTATCAGTCTATCTTGTTTATTTTGAGGACAAAATAGGCCATAGGAAATAAGAATAGGATAGGGAGGGAACTCTGAACCTGGACAAACAAGTTAGGAGAGGGTAATGGAAAGTAAAAACGGAATAAATTTCCGACGCAATTTTCTGAACGAACCCTTCTTTTTTTTTTTTTTTTTTTTTTTTTTTTTTTTTTTTTTTTCCTTTTTTTTTTTTTGTAAAAGTGGTGTTCGATTAGTGCGTAGTTCATTGATAAAAAAAAAAAAAAAAAAAAAAAAAAAAAAAATGTAGAAGAAAAAACAACATGAAAAAGGCTGAGAGTGACACTCCATTATAAATGTCATGAGGGTGCCATGTTAGTTGTTGAAAGTTTTGAATGTGGACTTCTAAAGGGCAGTACAGAAGATAAAGTTCGTCCTACCAACTCTCTTTGTTATTGATTATTATTATTTTGGAGAGATTTTTGATAGAGAGACTATGTGAACTCTTGACGTAGCTAACGTCGCCGAAAGAGAAGAGAGTAGAAGGAGAAAGAGAAGATAGACAGGAGAAAGTTCAGCCGTTCCGAGAAGAACCTTATTTGTTTAAGATAAAATCCGCTCGGTTTTTATTGAATCCGGCTATCGTGCGTTTTATAGTTTTATTGTAGTAGTATAATCCCGAACAGAACGGTTTGTCCATTTTTTTTTTTTGAACTTGGATAATTATAGGTACCTAAGTCAACTTCAGAACAAAGAAGGAATTTGCTGATTTCAGTTATTAGGCTGTTTGGGCTTATCGAGGTGTAGACTTATAAGCAGTGAATGAAAACAATGGAAATTAAATTTCTTTGTAAAAAACAATAATAAATTTACTAATACTTTTATTATCATAATATGACAGTAATTATTTTATTTAAAATAATAATTTATTTTTTCTTAAATTTTGTATATTTTTTTTATATTTTTAAAAATAACATACATAGATAATACTCACTGTTCAAACAACAGATTTCTTTATATTTTAATATATTATTGAATAATGTCTGGAGCCACAGTTTGAGATTCAAGTTAATTCAATAAGGTTAAACAATGTGATTGGTTAATTTTGGATTCACAAACAGAAGATTTACAAATTTGGATTTAGAAATACCTATGTAGAAGATTTACAAATCATATCATTGGGTGATCAATAATATTATTCAGAACCCAATTTTCTCATGTTCCATTCTAAACTGTGGCATTCTGGCACTGGACATAGATACACGTTAATAATTTACAGTAAAACACATTATAATTACCTACCAATACACCTAATTTTACTACCACAATACAGATATTAATATCGGCTACCCTAACCCTATGTCTAAGATAAAGTTATTCATATACAGGGTGGTTCGTGATTTGCGAACCACGCTTATATCTCAGAAACGGCTGGGAATTAAGGAATGAAATAAACGGCATCATGTAGATGAAATTTTGATGATTAAAATGGCTTTTTTTAAATTTGCAATTTCTTTTGCAAAACGGCCCATTTTTTGCCAAATATAGGTCACTTTTATGGGAACCCCCATTTTTTATTTAATTTTTGGAATCAGCATAAAATTTTAATTGAAAAAATGTATTCACTCGAAAAAATTTGCTCTACATAAATTCTGTACACTGTGAGAAAGAAAAACAATTTCTTAATTCTTTCTTTAGTTTTTGTATTATTCACTTAACAATTTCAACAACAATCAACAACAACAAACAAATTTATAAAAGCTGTTCAAAATGAGATCCATTTGTTTGTACACAGTAACGCATTCTTCGCTCTAACTCAGGACCAACTGCGTTGTTTATCATATCTGGGGTCACTGACGCACACAAAATCGCGATTTGTGCAAATTTTTGTAGAGCAAATTTTTTCGAGTGAATACATTTTTTCAATTAAAATTTTATGCTGATTCCAAAAATTAAATAAAAAATGGGGGTTCCCATAAAAGTGACCTATAATTGGCAAAAAATGGGCCGTTTTGCAAAACAAATTGCAAATTTAAAAAAAGCCATTTTAATCATCAAAATTTCATCTACATGATGCCGTTTATTTCATTCCTTAATTCCCAGCCGTCTCTGAGATATAAGCGTGGTTCGCAAATCACGAACCACCCTGTATATCATAAATTTTTGTAAAGTAAATAATTATCGACCAATTTGGTTCACGAAATAATATCCTTGTGTCTCGATCTTGTTTTTTGACAGGCTGTCAATCTCAAATGAATAAAGATAAAATATCTACCTCGGATGAGATTCAAATTCTACAATAAATTTTATTTAAAAGGATTATGTAGGTACCTATAATCTAGAAAATAATGTACTAATGCATAAAATTCAATTCCTTATTGTGCCAAATTTTGTACAATGGCTGGCACATAAATTTTTTGTGATAATTATACATTTGGTTCAAATTTAGGTGAAAGCATTGAAAGCAATACGATAAGAAGCAAAAAGAAGAGGGGAGAGAGAGGAATGAAGAAAAGGAAGTCAGAATTGGAAAGCGTCATGAAGAGGGGTAAAAAAATACGGAAAATTTTGGAAGGAAGAGATAGAGAGAGAAAGGGAGAAACATGAAGAAGAAAAAGAAGAAGAAGAGGAAAAGGAAAAAGAAAGGGGTATCCAGAAAAAAAGTCGAAAAAAAAAGGATGAGAAAAAAATATGGGGGCAAACGGAAAAGGAGCCAGGGGGAGCAAAAGATATCGTAATGTGATTTACACTTCATTTCATCAGAGGTGGAGGTGGAGGTTATGGAGGAGAAATCAG